>NC_142010.1:264753485-264913485 GCF_049901735.1 Notechis scutatus | reverse complement strand
TCACAGCGCCTCTTTAAATCTCCAGGTGTGCCTTTGTGAAGAGGGGCCAGGACCATCCAACAGGGTCAGCCTGCGCTGTTCCTGCCTTCTCTCCACTCTCCATGCTCAGGGATCAGGAGGGGGGCGGCCCTTGTTCGTCGCCTGAGCTCCATCGCTTCTCATGTTAGGATTCCGGCAGTTGCTACTCCAATTAAATCATGAGCCTCGAGCCACACTCCCAAAACTAAAAAGGATTTATTAGAAGTTAACATGCCGGCATTTGCCTGGGCGTAGCCGACTCTGAGATATGTAATTCACTGTCACCCTTGAACCTGCTTCCCCCACCCCACCTCTCCGGGTGTATCATCCAATGAAAACTGTCCATAGCCCAGAGTCATCAATCACGCTCTCCAATTCAGATTTTTGCCCGGCAGAAGCTTCAGTCATCTAATCAGTCTTTGAAGAAAATATGAATGGAATGTACTTTCGATACCACACTGCCTCCTGCTCTTTGAAACTCCCCCCCCCTTTCTTTCTGTTGACAACTATAAAATATGTGTACAAAATGTTTTATATGTTGACACATGTCCACTGCTTGCCCTCTCTCGGTCATCCTGCTCCCTCCCCCTTTCTCCCTGCTAACAATCCTGAAGAGCCCTGGGCTGCCTCGGCCTGCTCCTCCCATCCCCATTTTTAAAATAAGGGGCATTTTTTTTTTTGCATTTTTAAAATAAGGGGCATTTTGCATGTTTAAATATTTGCATTTCAGTTTTGCATTTCTAAAATAAAGGGCACACAGAACTGCCATCGTCCTTTCGGAAGGAGCTGTTCTTTGATACACCCATGTACAAGACACACACACACACACACAAAAATCTGTATGTCAGAGGCCAGTTGGAACAAAAACATACATATTCATGGAAACACCTCCCGGTAGAAAATTATTTGCAAAAACAGTGGGCATTAGGCAAAGCTGCACACAAAAATATATGTGTTTTTTTTTTTCCCCTTTAAATTTTGGGAGAAAGAGACCACAAAATAAACACACAGTTCAAAGATTCCTTGTGTAATTGGGAACAGCGAATCTGAATCACAGCTCTCGTGTTGTGATTCCATTGTTTGTTATCCTGCTGAAATCTGACTGTTTCTTTCTGCTTTTTTTGGGAGGGTGAGGGGAAAGGGAAATTATTTCCGGTTCAAGGGAGGGTTTTCAAAATAGAAAACCACTTTCCCACAAAGAGGAAACAACCACCACCCCTTGCTGGAGGTATCCTGGTCTGTAAGTGTCAATTAGGAGTTGAAAATTGAAAGTAGGGCATAGAGCAGAAATAGGACATTTCAAGGTCTCTTTGCGCAGATAATCTGTTGGCAACATTCGTTTTTCCTGGTATCATAAAAGTCGAGGAGACAAGAACAGTGGAATGGTTTCAAAATGCTAATTAAATTTTAAAATTCAAAATTATTATTTTTATGGTTACACTCATACTAGCGCTGATAATGTTACCTAGTTGGGTTGTGAAACGTCTGCAAGAAAACATCCAAACTCAGAGAGCACCAAGGTCCCCACAGTCGTCATCCTCCTCCTCCTCCTCCTCCTCCTCCTCCTCCTCCTCCTCCTCCTCCTCCTCTTCTCCAAAACTCCCATTCCCTTCTAGCGCTGATGAGGTTACCTAGTTGGGTCATGAAATATCTACAAGAAAACCATCAAGGTCAGAGAGCACCAAGGACCCCACTGTTTTCCTCCTCCTCCTCCTCCTCCTCCTCCTCCTCCTCCTCCTCTGCTAACCCCATTCCTTTATAGCACTGATGATGTTACCTAGTTGGGTCATGAAAGGTCTGCAAGAAAACAACGAAACTCCCAGAGCTTCAAGGAGCCCACAGTTCATTCTTGAGCTACAAATATTCTCTTCTGGTTTAGCCTCGAGGCCCGTCGTCATTTTTGTTGCTCTTCTCTGCGCTCGTTTTCCGGTCTCACCCTCTTTTTATGGAGCAAATTCTGCTTGGTTGGCCATTTTCTCCTTCTCCCACTGATCATTAACGTGCGGAAAAGAACTTGAAAGAAACAGTGCCACTTATTTCTTTTGTCTCTCCCAGACGAGGATATATTCATTTATTTGCCAAGGTTAAGGACCCTGAAACGTGCTGTCAAGATCTTTTAGCTATTCCTTCTTTCAAACCTCACACATCCATTATATTCCAAAATCTTAGCGCTCTCTCTCTCTCTCTCTCTCTCTCTTTTCCCTCCTCTCTCTCTCCTCTCTCTCTTCCCTCTTTTCTCTCTCCCTCCCTCTCTCTTTATCTCCCTCCCTCTCTCTCCCCCTTTCTCTCACCCTCTTTCCTTTTCCCTCCTCTCTCTTTTTCTCCCTCTCTCCCTTCCTCTCTCCCTTTCTCCCCCTCCCTCTGCTCCCCTCCCTCTCTCTTTATCTCTCTCCCTTCCTCTCTTTCTCCCCTCCCCTCCTCTCTCTCCCCTCCCTCTCTCTTTATCTGCCTCCTCTCTCTCCCTCCCTCCCTCCCTTTCTCCCCTCCTCTCTCTCTCCCTCCATCTCTCTTTTTCTCCCTCTCTCCCTCCCTCCCCTCTCCCTTTCTCCCCCTCCTCTCTCTCACGCTCCCTCTCTCTTTTTCTCCCCCTCTTTTTTTTCCCTCCCTTTCTCCCTTTCTCTCACCCTCTCTCTCTCTTTCCCCTCTCTCTTTCTCTCCTCCCTCTCTCTCTTCCCTCCCATTCAGGGAGATTTTTCTCAAGGCAACATGTATAGGTACAAACCTAATGGCACAATCCATCTCTCCCTCCCTCCCTCCCTCCCATCACCCACTCTTTTATAAAGTTAATTCGGTTGAAATTTTCTGCAGGAAAGGTTGAAAATTGCAGGCTTTGGGAGAAAGCTGCTCCTGGCTTTCTCCCAAAGAAGCCACATCTGATTTTAACGCATCTTGGTGTCTCGAACGGCCCAGAACATTCTGGGGATTTTGAGCCTCCCAGCTTCAATCAGCAACCGTCAGTAAATAGCAAGAGATGGTGAGAATTTCAGCCTGCTAAACCAGGGGACATACTGTATTTAGTTGGCCACCTCCAGGCTAAAATCTCATTTAATTTGAAGGCGACATGTCCTCATTGAACTAGGGAGAAATTTCACGACAGTGAGAACAATTCCAACTCAACAATTCTATTATTCTGTTATCCTCTCATTATCTCTTATTCTGTATAGCCATGATGGCAAACAGGTGGCACGCGTTCCCACAGGTGGCACGCAGAGCCATTTGTGCAGGCATGCGAGCCCCAGTCAAACTTACCTGCACTGCACATGCGCACAGCTCCCAGCTGGTTTTCGGCCCGTTTGAGGCCATTTTTGCCCTCCCGGAGGCTCGAGGGAAGCCTCTGCAGCCTCAGGAAGCTGAAAAATGGGCCTTCCGGAAATACCGGAAGTGTTGAAACGGGCCCGTTTTTCGGCCTCCTGAGGCTGCAGAGGCTTCCCTCGAGCCTCCGGGAGAGCAAAAACGGCCTCAAACGGGCCGAAAATCACCTGGGAGGTGCACGCATGCGCAGTGTACAGGTAAGGAGCGGGGCGGGGGTGTTGCACGCGCATGCGCAGGGGTGTGGGACGCATTGCATTGTGGATGCTGGCATGCGCACGCTTTCGGCACACCACAGCAAAAAGGTTCGTCATCACTGCTGTATAGGATCTCTTCCTTGAGCAGTGGGTTGGACTAGAAGACCTCCAAGGTCCCTTCCAACTCTGTTCTTCTCCATTCCATATGCCATTTTCTTGACAGTAGTATGGAAATGGATCTTCCTTGTCTTCCTCTAGAGCCGTGATGACGAACCTATGGCATGTGTGCCACAAGTGGCATGCAGAGCCATTTGTGCCGGCATGCGAGCTGCAGGCAAACTTACTTCATTGTGCATGTGCCGTGCCTCAGAACTGCTTTTCAGCCGGTTTGAGGCCTTTTTCGGCCTCCCAAAGGCTTGAGGAAGACTTCTGCAGGCTTTGCAGGCGAAAACTAGCCCCATTTGTCACTTCCTGTTTTTCCGAAAATACCGGAAGTGATAAAGGCCTAGTTTTTGGCCTGCAAGCCTGCAGAAGCCTGCAGAAGCTTCCTCAAGCCTCTGGAGGCCAAAAGGCCTCAAACCAGCCAAAATCAGCTGTGAGGTGCAGTGCAGGTAAGGGTGGTGGTGGGTGGTGGGTGGGTGGGGATTGCGTATGCATGCGTAGGGGGTGTGGGGGGCGCGCATTGCCTTTTGGGTGCCGGCACGAGCACGAGTGTGCAAGCGCACGCACAATTTTTGGCACAGGAGCCTAAAAAGGTTAGCCACCATTGCTCTAGAGGTTGTTGTTGTTGTTGTTGTTGTTGCCAGCTCCATTCCCTCTCCCCCCTTGGAGCTCCCAGGTTGTCCTGATACTGATCCTGATTCCCACGCCGCCTCCTCCTCCTCCTCCTCTTCCTCCTCTTCCTCCTCCTCTTCCTCCTCCTCCTCCTCCTCTTCTCTTCCTCTTCCTCCTCCTCCTCCTCCTCCTCTTCCTCCTCCTCCTCTTCCTCCTCCTCCTCCTCTTCCTCCTCTTCCTCCTCCTCCTCCTCCTCTTCCTCCTCCTCCTCCTCCTCCTCCTCTTTTCCTCCTCCTCCTCCTCTTCCTCCTCCTCCTCCTCCTCCCTCCTCCTCCTCCCTCCTCCTCCTCCTCCTCCTCTTCCTCCTCTCTTCCTCCTCCTCCTCCTCCTCCTCCCTCCTCCTCCCTCCTCCTCCTCTTCCTCCTCCTCCTCTTCCTCCTCCTCCTCCTCTTCCTCCTCTTCCTCCTCCTCTTCCTCCTCCTCCTCCTCTCCTCCTCCTCTCTTCCTCTTCCTCTTCCTCCTCCTCCTCCTCCTCCTCCTCTTCCTCCCTCCTCCTCCTCTTCCTCCTCTTCCTCCTCCTCCTCCTCCTCCTCTTCCTCTCCTCCTCCTCCTCCTCTCCTCTCTTTTCCTCCTCCTCCTCTTCCTCCTCCTCCTCCTCCTCTTCCTCCTCCTCCTCTTCCTCCTCCTCCTCCTCCTCCTCTTCCTCCTCCTCTTCCTCCTCCTCCTCCTCCTCCTCTTCCTCCTCCTCCTCCTCCCTCTTCCTCCTCTTCCTCCTCCTCCTCCTCCTCTTCCTCCTCCTCCTCCTCCTCTTCCTCCTCCTCCTCTTCCTCCTCTTCCTCCTCCTCCTCCTCCTCTTCCTCCTCCTCCTCCTCCTCTTCCTCCCTCTTTCCTCCTCCTCCTCTCTTCCTCCTCCTCCTCCTCTTCCTCCTCCTCTTCCTCCTCCTCTTCCTCCTCCTCCTCCTCTTCCTCCTCCTCTTCCTCCTCCTCTTCCTCCTCTTTTTCCTCCTCCTCCTCCTCTTCCTCCTCCTCCTCCTCTTCCTCCTCCTCCTCCTCCTCCTCTTCCTCCTCCTCTTCCTCCTCCTCCTCCTCCTCTTCCTCCTCCTCCTCTTCCTCCTCTTCCTCCTCTTCCTCCTCCTCCTCCTTTACCTCCTCCTCCTCCTCCTCCTCCTCCTCCTCCTCCCTCCCTCCTCCTCCTCCTCCTCCTCCTCTTCCTCCTCCTCCTCCTCCTCCTCCTCCTCCTCCTCCTCCTCCTCCTCCTCTGATTCAGCTGTTGGAGGGACCGGTGGCCGACAGGCCACAACAGGTTCCAAGGGAGCTCCCTCTGGTGTGATTTATCCCCCGCGAGCGGATTCAGCAAGGAAGAATGGGAGGAAGCGGAGTCAACGTGGCAGCTGGATCGCTCTAGAACCAACCGTGTGTGTGGGCAGAAGCCTAAGCGAGGAAGAGGATGAGATTTTGGAAGCAAGAACCTCCAAACAAACAGATAACAGATCATCAGAGTTGGAAGGGACCTTGTAGGTCATCTAGTCCAACCCCCCCCCAAGCAGGGAGACCCTACACCATTTCTGACAAATGGCAGTCCAATCTCTTCTTGAAAGTTTCCAGTGATGGAGCTTCTGAGGGCAACTTCTGTTCTGTCGGTTGATTGTTCTCACTGTCAGAAAGTTTCTCCTTATTTCCAGGTTGAATCTCTCCTTGTTCAGTTTCCATCCATTATTTCTCGTCTGGCCTTTGGGGGCTTTGGAAAATAGCTTGACCCCTTCCTCCTCTCTGTGGCAGCCCCTCAAATATTGGAAGACCGCTATCGTGTCTCCCCTGGTCCTTCTCTTCACTAGACTAGCCAGGCCCAGTTCCTGCAACCGTTCTTCATATGTTTTAGTCTCCAGTCCGCTAATCATCCTGGTTGCTCTTCTCTGTACTTTTTCTAGAGTCTCAGCATCTTTTTTATAATGTGGTGAACAAAACTGGATGCAGGACTCTTGGTGTGGTCTTACTAAGGCTTCATAGAGTGGTATTAAACAAAAGGGATCCTGCTGGGTAAGCCTCTTCGTGAATCGGTAGCAACTCATGATGGAAACCATGGAGGAGAGGACGAAAATCTTGCCCCGTTCCCAACTGGTGTGTGCCGGCGATAACGGGCAAACTTTGGAAGAGCTGATTATGGAGAGCCATCAACTTGCTTCTTTCCCCGCATCCCACTCCAACCGCCAGGGCTCTGGCAGGGGAAAGAGGCTCCAGGTGTTCTTTTAGGAGGAAAAGAGATTAAGAGTCAACATCAATCAAGCTTACGGCCTATTCAAATGAGAAGAGGAAAGGATGGAGGGTGGATGATAAATGGCCACCTCTTGCATGCCTAAGAGGTTCTCCTGAAGATTGCACGAGGAGGATGGGGTGGAAATGAGGGACATTGGACAGATCCCTAGAGTTAAGAGTTTCAAATTGGGAAATGACTTTTTCTCTTTCTTTTTCTCTCCTCTCCCCTTTCCCCTCCCTCCCTTTTCATTCCTTCTTTCTTCTTTCTCTCTCTCTCTCACTTTCTTTCATCTCTATCTCTTCCTCCCTCCCTCCCTCCCTCCCTGCCCTCTGCCCTTGCTTTTTCTTCCTTTTTTCTTTCATCTCTATCTATCTCTTTCTCTATTCATTCCTTCCTTCCTCCCCTTCCTCTTTCTTTCTTTTTCTTTCTCTCTCTCTCTCACTTTCTTTCTCTTTCGTATCTCTCTTCCTTCCTTCCTCCCCCATCCCTTTGCTCTTTCTTTCTTTCTTTTTTTCTTTCTTTCTCTCTTTCACACACACTTTCTTTCTCTTTCATCTCCATCTTTTCCTTCCTTCCATCCTTCCTGCCTCCCTCCCCTTGCTCTTTCTCTTTCTTTCTTTCTTTCTTTCTTTCTTTCTTTCTTTCTTTCTTTCTTTCTTTCTTTCTTTCTTTCTTTCTTTCTTTCTTTCTTTCATCTCTCTCTCTCTATTTCTTCCTTCCATCCTCCCTGCCTCCCCTTGCTCTTTCTTTCTTTCTTTCTTTCTTTCTTTCTTTCTTTCTTTCTTTCTTTCTTTCTTTCTTTCTTTCTTTCTTTCTTTCTTTCTTTCTTTCTTTCTTTCTTTCTTTCTTTCTTTCTTTCTTTCTTTCTTTCTTTCTTTCTTTCTTTCTTTCTTTCTTTCTTTCTGTTGTGGCTCCGATTCCCAAGCCTGTGCTGTTAGAGGAAGAGGACTCAGAAGATGAGGAGGAGGAACTGGGAATGCCTTCCTCCCCAGGACTTTCCTCTCTGGCAATGCCTTCCTCCCTGATAATGCCTCAGGTTTCATCAGACAACTGAGAGGAACAGCCTGAGATTAATCAGGAGGAAGGCATATCGGAGCAGCCCCTGACAGGGAGTCAAGAGGAAGAATGTTGGCTTGATCCTAGGCAGCGTCATAGGGAGAAACGTGAGCAGCAACGTAGGAGGTGTGGGAGGGTCAGAGAGTGAGCTGAGTCATTGAGCCACACCCTACAGGGGATCAAAAGTGGGTGTGTTTTCTCTGGAAACTTTGCACGGGACAAAGTTTTACTTCTCTTCCAGATTTCGTTGTGATTGTTTCTTGTGGTCTGCTTTGGAATCTTCAGTGAGTAGTTTTTTCTTGTTATCATTTCGGACTTGGCAGGCAGAGTGTGTTGGAACGCCAAGGACATTATCAGTATAAAAGATTAACTCTGTAAAGACGGAGTCTTCTTGCCTGCCTGTGTTTGTTTGAGTTTGGACTCTTTCATCTTTCTTGGAAAGAAGAAAGGTGAGACATAACACTTTCTTTCTTTCTTTCTTTCTTTCTTTCTTTCTTTCTTTCTTTCTTTCTTTCTTTCTTTCTTTCTTTCTTTCTTTCTTTCTTTCTTTCTTTCTTTCTTTCTTTCTCTCTCTCTCTCTCTCTCTCTCTCTCTCTCTCTCTCTCTCTCTCTCTCTCTCTCTCTCTCTCTCTCTCTCTCTCATCTTTCTCTCTCTATTCCTCCCTCCCTCCCTCAAAATCCAGAGAAAAAATTCAGCAAATCCAAGATAATCCTTCTCATAAGGCCAAAGAATCTATCTCTGTGCTGCCCCGGGAGGCTACAGCTTTTAACGAGGCAGAAACCTTCTTCATGAGGTCCTTTGTTCTGTTGATACTGCAACTGGCAGAGTCCCATGGCAACGCCTTCCCCAAATCCTGGACATCCGATAAGAAGGTTGTAGGTCTGTCAACATCTGTATCCATGAACATTTCTGCCTGAAACTTGAGATAAATCTCAGATGTGTGGTCCAACTTCCAAAATTCTTGAGCTGCCTTCACCTCTACTGAGGATTCTGGAATGTCACATTGACACATCTGTAGGGGAGGGGTGCCCTACTGTGTCCATGCCATTACCAAACGTCTGGAAGGCTAGTAACCCAGGATTGAGCAGGAGAACACCAAGACTGATCCAGGAGAAAATGCTTCCTTCTTAATAGTTTTAAAGTGTAGGAAAGTTTTTTAAAGTCTGATTTGTTGTTGTAATAAATACATTTTGCACTTAAGTCAGGCAGAGAGTGTCCATCTAACTGGAAATTCAATGACCCTGGCATTGGCTAGTCCTGGTCAATGGCAAACAAAAAGGAACGGAAAAAAGAAAAAGAAAAGAAAATGAGCTAAGAAAAATGTATCTGATCAATTTACTTTTCAGTTCAACGGGGTGCAGTACTCCAGATGGCCACTAAGAGGAAGCAAAGAGGAATTTATGTCTCTGCTGCCATCTAGCAGTGGAATAGTTTTTTTTTTTAAAAAATGGCCAGTTGAGTAAATATTTCTCAATATTTCTCTAAAGCTGTTCCTTGACTCTAGGGAAAAAAAAGTTTGAGTATACTCACCTCCCTAATTCATTATACATTTAATTTTATTTAGGCAACAAGTTTACCATTTTTGTAGCTTACCCTGATCCGTAGACTCTGGCAGAGATAAGACAGAGGGAAGCATTAAAAGGAAAACATATAAATTTTAATATTCCCCAACATGTCCCCCATATAAAAACAAGGGGTAGAACTTCATTTGTGAGAGTTGGACCTACTATATCAATCCATTCATCCATCCATCCATCCATCCATCCATCAGAATAAAGTTGGAAGGGACCTTGGAGGTCTTCTAGTCCAACTCCCTGCTCCAGCAGGACACCCTCAGGGGTGGGATCCTACAGGGTTAACTACCGGTTCAGTGATTTACGATGTGCTTCCCTGCACGCTGTGCGCGCCTGTAAATCTTCATCAGCTTGCTGCCTGGACAGCTGAGCAGCGCTGCGTGCAGGGAAGCAGCGTCTGAAAAAGCACTTTGTTCCCTGCTTTTTCAACTGCAGCTGTGCCTCACATGACAGCTGAGGTTGAAAAAGCAGGAAATAAAGGTCAAGTAAGAGCCAGGAAGAACCGGTAGAATCCCACCTCTGGGCACCCTATACAATTTCAGACACGTGGATGTCCAATCTCTTAAAAACCTCCAGTGATGAAGCACCCACAACTTCTGGCGGCAAGCCATTCCACTGGTTAATTATTCTCATTGTTAGGAAATGTCTCCTTAATTCCAGGTTGCTTCTTTCCTTGATGACTTTCCATCCATTGTTTCTTGTCTTGCTTTCTGGTGCTTTGGAAAATAAGTTGACCCTCTCTTCTTTGTGCAATCCCTCACATGCCAGAAGACTGCAATCATGTCCCCCCCCCACCCAGTCAGGGGGTGTGCTTCAAAAAAATTAACAAGCGGTTCTCTGCTCAGTGTTGGGTAGGTGTGACCATGGTGACCGTGGCCTAGTTGGCCTCCTGCACCACACAAGGGGGGCATTTTTGCCCTTCTTGGGCTCCGGAGGCTTTGTTCGAGCCTCCGGGGAGAGCGAAAACGGCCTCCCCAAGCTCCAGAGGCGTTCTGGAGAGCAGAAACAGGCCCATTTCTGGCCTTCTGCAGCCTCTGGGAGGCCTGTTTTTTGCCCTCCCTGAGCCTCCACATGGGCCTTGCATTTACCTGTGATCCCAAACTAGCCACATGGGGACTTCCAGAACGGGGGCGCGGGGTGGGGTGGGCCAGCCAGGGATGGGATTTGCTGGTTCGCTGAACTGGCCATAAAAATAACAACCGGTTCACCGGAACCGGTGTGAACCAGCACCAGCCCACCCCTGACCCTAGTCTTTCTTTTCTCTAGACCAGTGACCCCCAACCTTTTTTGTGCCACGGCCTGGTACCGGCATCACAAAATGATCCGTGGCCCGTACCGGCATCAGCACGCATGGCAAGGCAAGGCGAGCCAAGCGACCAGCCAGCCAACCGTCCCCTGCTCCTCCCCGCCATCTTCAATTCCTCCTTTGTACCTTTGTCGATGGGCTTCGGGACGGCTTCCGGACGGTCGCTCGGCTCGCCTTGCCTTGGGTGCTGAAAGAATCCTCACGCCTTAGTTTTGTTCAAGCCTCCCCCTTGATGAAACTAAGGCGCGAGGATTCCTTCAGGACTTAAACGCCGCTTTCCAACCGGAAAAGCTCACCGGAAGCACTTTCTCATCAAAACAAGATGGTGGCAACCCAGAAAACCGGCGGCTCGATAGAAAATGTTCCACGGACCGGTACCGGTCCGGGGCCCAGTGGTTGGGGACCCCTGGTCTAGACTAGCCAAGCCCAAATCCTTCAACCGTTCTTCATCTCTTTTAGCCTCCAGGCCTTTAATTATCTTAGTTCTCTGCATTTTTTCCCCCAAAGTCTCAGTATCTTTTTTTGCAATGTGGTGATTTGAGCCCCCTTCCCCTTGGAAACAGCCTTCTCTTGATTGCTATATATATCTACTTTTTTTTTTTTTTTTTTTAGTCTTGTTGGAGCATTTCATGCAGAATTGGAAGATCTTGTTTCAGGTGACCTGGGTATCTTCTTTATGGAGGAGGTTAGCTTGCTCCTGAGCTGAGCTGAGTTCGCTGAAGGCAATTAGACAAGGCAAACCGCCAACTTGCTCCGTGCCCGACCCCAGCAGTAAATTCCCCACATTTTGCTGTCAACCCTGGCTGTTTTGGAGAGCAACCAGCTCCCATCCATCTTTGGCTAAGTAGCAAAATTCCTATCCAGGAAGTTTGCGGAAAATCTTTCTCGTGTTGAAGATAAGGGCACGTTCAAATAGAGTTAAAAGGAAGTTAAGTTTAGTTTAGTTTACTTTATTGTCATTGCACCTCATACAATGAAATCAAACACTATCCTCAGTTCACATTATGACCATGAAAACAAACACAAACACACATCCTTCACACTCCACACATTGAATTGAAAACCCCCGACACTGCACCAATACTGCACTATATGGTAGAATTCAATAGTTTAGTTCAGTTTAGCTTAGTTTACTTAATTGTCATTTCACCTCGTATGAAGAAATCAAACACCATCTTCAGTGCACATCATGACCATGAAAATAAACACAAACACACATCCTTCACCCTTCACACATTGAACCGAAAACCCCCGACACCGCACCAACACTGCACTATACAGCAGAATTCAAAAGAGCTCCTGCCCTGGGATAGAAGCTGTTTTTCAGCCTATTTGTCTTTGTTTTTATTATTTTGTACCGTCTGCCAGATGGTAATACTTCAAAAAAAAAAAAAAGGGTTCCCAGGTTGAGATGGATCTTTGAGAATATTTTGAACTTTCTTAAGGCAGAGGGAGCTATGAAGCTCTTCCACAGAGGGGAGAGGGCAACCCATGATCCTCTGGGCAATGACATTAACCCTCTGGAGTGCTTTCCTATCTGCCACTGTGCAATGGGCAAACCATACAGAGGTGCAGTAAGTTAAGATACTCTCTCTGGTGCAGCGGTAGAAGGTCTCCAGCAGTTTTTCATTCAGTTGTTGTTTTCTGAGAAGTCTCAGGTAATATAATCTCTGCTGCGCCCTTTTGACCAGGGCTGCGATGTGAGCATCCCAGGTTAGGTCCTTTTTTAGAAGAGCTTTTTAAAACACAGAGCGTGCATGTGGAGTGCGCATGAAGTGCGTGGTCACCGAACCGGTTGTTATACCGGTGGAATCCCACCCCTGACTTAGCAATACCTGGAACATGGTAGAAGGTACCTTGGAGGTCTTCTAGCCCAACCCCATGTTCGAGCCAGAGACCTTATATCTTTCTTATACATTGGATGGCTGTCCAATCTCTTCTTGAAAAGTTCCAGTTGATGAAGAACCCACAACTTATTGGGGACAAACTATTTCACTGAGTAATTATTTTCACGGTCAGGAAATGTCTCCTTAGTTCAAGGTGGACATGTCAACTTCAGTTTAAATGAGACTTCTAGGTTGGCTCTCTCTTGAATGATCTTCCATCCGTTATTTCTTGTCCTGCCTTCAGGTGCTTTGGAGAATAGCTTGACCTCCTCTTCTCTTGGACAGATGCTCAAATACTGGGAGACTGTTATCATACCAGCTCTATTCCTTCTCTTTGTTAGACTACACATACCTGATTCCTTCTGTTGGAAGGAAAATCTATCTGGTTCAGTTCCAAGCTGGGAGACACTGGAAATGTGGAGACTGATTGGAAAGATGGTTTAATAATGATATCTTAGAATAACAGAGTTGGAAGGGACCTTGGAGGTCTTCTAGTCCAACCCCTTGCTTAGGCAGGAAACCCTACATGTGAAGTGCACGAACCAGTTGTTACACCAGTTGAATCATACCACCGAATGGAAGGATTTATACTGCAGACTCCAGGAACCATTTGCACTACTCAGGTGACCCTGAGGACACAGATAAACCTCCAAGTGGCCTCAACAACTCGCTAAAAAGTAGAAAAATGACCAGCTGTCTGCAAGGAGTATAAATCCTTCCATTCCCCACCATCCAGTCCGAGCTGAAAAAGCTTCTCGGATGAGAAGCAAAGCGTCTTCAAAGAAAAAACAAGAAAGTCCAGTTGCCTCCTGAATAAAGCACCTTTGTAGGATTTTAGTTTTCTCACGATCACATTGCATTTTGTTGGAGAGTTTTTGTTGGATCTAGAAGCACTGAATGTCATGAAGGCTTGAAGAGATGGAAGTTGGGGTCCACTGCTTATAGAAGTTCAAACGCCATGGCATTGGAGTGGGCTAATTGGAGTGTTGCTTAAAGATGCTGACAGCCCAGGTTTGAGATCCGAGTGCTGTGCAATGGGTGAGCTCCTGTTCCTTGCTCCAGCTCCTGCCCCACTAGCAGTTCAAAAGCATGCAAATGCTAGTAGATAATAGGTATCACTTTGGTGGGAAGGTAACAATGTTCTGTTAGGGATAACATTGTTTACCCTAACTGGTTTGGGTAAAAAAAAAAAAATAAGTTATCATGGTTTGTTGGTTATAGTGTGTGTAACTTTAACTACAAAAATGTAATTAAGGGTGTGGTTGTAAAAGCACCATAAAAGAAGCAAGTCAATTGCAGCTCTCTCTCTCTCTGGCTTAATGATCCCTAATTACTGGATTGATTGATGACTGCGTTTTTCCTTACTGGAATGGAGGAGAGAAAGGAGTGTTGATTTCTCAACGGAGAGAAGAGATAATACGGACTGATTTATTGTAAGTGAACTGACATTGGCTATTCAACACGGATTTTGCAAATTGAGTGTCCCCGACTGGACTGACTGAAATGATACATGACTAATGGACCGTTTATTTTGACTATGCTATAATTCCTAATGGAATAAACTATATTTTTGATAGCACAAGCGTATCTGTTTTTTACTGCGTGTTAACTAAAATACAAACTTATCTCACACATTTACCTGTCTGCCTATCTGACTACGCTACACATTCTGTTTAGTTTGTTTTCCTTAACACTTGTTGGGGAATTCAGGCTTAACATGTTCCATGTGCCTTTGACATATAGCCATGCTGGACACATAACCATGAAAAATATATTTGGACATTGCTGGATCCCTTGGCCAAGAAGTAAATATGAGCACTGGGCCCTAGAGTTGGACCCTAGAGTTCGAAAATCCCAACAACCATTTATCTGCCCGGTTGCTGTGTGGGCGTGGCCTACCGGAACTTCCGGGAGGGCTGTTTTTTTGCCTTCCCCAGAGTCCGGAGGCTTCCCTCAGGCCTCTGGGAAAGCGCAAATGGCCTCTCCTGAGCACCAGAGGCCCCCCAGAAGCCAGAAACATCCCTGTTTCCAGACTTCTGGAACTACCAGAAGGGATACTTTTCGGCCTCCCAGAGCCTCCGTGTGGATCCTGCACTTACCTGCATCCAAAATGGGCTGTGTGGAGACTCCTGAGAGAGGCGGGGTGGGGCGGGGAGGCTGGTCGGTTCAACTACCGGTTTGGCGAACCAGATTAAATTTAACAACCAGTTCACCTGAATTGGCCCAAATCGGCTGAAACCCATCCCTGGTCGGACACAACTGACAGAAACTCACTTCTCGTCCAGCATCCTGAAGATGCCTACCATTCCAGTCCAATCTTTGATTTAAAATTTCCACTGATGGAGGTCACATCAGCAGTGCTAGAAGAGACTGAGGTTTTCTCTTTGTTTACATACTAGTGGCTTCCTGTCAGTGTTGGTGGAAATGTCCTTGGAAGTTCCTTCGTTGGGCTGTTGTTGACTCAGTCTGAGCTGATAGTTCCTTGATTGGGGGTATTTTCTGCTTCACTGTTGGTCTAGTATTAGTCTTGGTGTTGATGATAATCATTAGTTGGGTTCTGGAATGTCTGCAAGAAAACCATCAAGCTTAGAGTGCACCAAGGACCCCACAGTCCTCGTCGTCCTCCTCCTCCTCCTCCTCCTCCCCCCATCTAGCACTGATGATATTCCCTAGTTGGGTCATGAAGCATCTGCAAGAAAACCACCAAGTTCAGAGAGCACCAAGGACCTCACAGTCATCATCCTTCTCCTCTCCACAAACCCCACTTCCTTCCAGTATGAGAACGTTACCTACTTGGGTCATGAAACATCTGCAAGAAAACCACTGAGAGGACAAAGGACCCCAAAGTTCAACCTCAAGCTTCAAATATTGTCTTCTGTTGTTCAAAATCTTCTGCCGGAACCTCACTTGGCTAGAGCATAGAGCCCCCACCTTGGCTTTTAGTGTTGACAAACCTACTTGAGACTTACTAGTCAATGGGTCTGTCCTATGGAACAGCATCCCTCTCAATATGTCTGATGGCCATGAAGCAATTGGCTTTCTGTAAGTTGGCATTGGGGCAGAAAATCGAGTGAGTCTATTTTTCCCTGGGGTTGTGGACCAGGATATGTGTTGATCCCCTTGTCTGTTTTGTTGTTGATGAATTGGATTGTTGTTCAACTGTCCAGACTCATAAACCAAAATAATAAATATATAAAGAAAGCAGGGGGCTATCCACATGGAAGTCAGCCTCATCTGGAAAGGATGCTCCGTTCTCTATGGTGATGGAAACAGGCGGAGTAGGACTAGATATTCTTTGACTCTCTGGATGTTGCCGAACTACAACTCCCATGAATACACGCAAGGTGTGATAAACATGGTTGTCATTTCTCAGGGGGAAATGATGTGGGCCAATTAGGGGTTGTGTCTGCTTGCTGTTCCAGCTGGTTGTGTTAGTATTTTCAAGCATGTGTCACCAACGTTTTGTAATACATCCAGTCAAGTGTTTCATTGGACCTCAACTTTGCAGGATGACGGTAATTCAGTGTATTGGCCAGGATGGTGGGTAGGAGATTATCTTAACACCCCATAGCAGAATGGGAAGGGGGCAAAAATGACCACCAAGCACCGAGACCACCAAGAACCCCCCAGCTTCCTCCTCTTCCTCCTCCTCCTCTGCTCTGCAAATCCCCCTCCCCTCTAGCACTGATGATGTTACCTAGTTGGGTAAAGAAACATCTGCAAGAAAAAAATATGCTCAGAGACCAAGGACTCCTCAGCTTCCTCCTCCTCCACCACCACCACCTCCTCCTCCTCCTCCCCTGCTCTGCAAACCTCACTCCCTTCCAGCACTGATGATGTTACCTAGCTGAGTAAAGAAACATCTGCAAGAAAAAAAACATGCTCAGAGACCACCAAGGACCCCTCAGCTTCCTCCTCCTCCTCCTCCTCCTCCTCCTCCTCCTCCTCCTCCTCCTCCTCCTCCCTCCTCCTCCTCCTCCTCCTCCTCCTCCTCCTCCTCCTCCTCCTCCCCTGCTCTGAAAACCCCACTCCCTTCCAGATCTGATGATGTTCCCTAGTTGGATCATGAAATGTCTGCTGGAAAACCACTAAACTCAGACCACACTGTTTATCCCCGAGCTATGCAGATTCTTTTCTGTTGGTATTTATACTTCTGCAGACAGAAGATTTTCATGATCCCTGTTGAAAGAAAACGGTCTTCCTTCTCCAAGCATGTGTATATTAAGAGACTGAAAGAAAGCTTGAACAGAGGGGAAAAAGAAAACCACCCCAAAAAATTAAAATATGTCTTCTTCTTTTTTTTAAACTGTGCTTTATTTAGGACTAAGCTGGTAAGCGTCATTCATTAATTACATAAGATTACAAGGAGTTTTAGGGAATTGAGATTCAGAGAGCACTATTATGGAATTGCATGGCATTTTATACACCGAGATACCGGCTTGCTTGGGCGGTCAACTCCTAGCCAAACCACCGGAGAAGATTTGGGGGTGTTTAGCCAGTGTAAAAGTCTTCAAAATCAGATCAAAGATGGAGGGGGAAAAAAAGTTAGGAAATTTTTTAAAAAAAATCTTTCCCCAAATCTAACCCAAAGGAAAACAATTATTCAGAAAAAAATAATAATGCATAATATTTGTTTGATCTGATAAAATGGGAGGCATGGGGAAAGGGAGTGAGGAAAGAAATGGCACACTTTAAAAAATCAAATTTTAAATCCCATGGAAATAAATTATAATAAATATGATATACTTTAAAATATATGTGTTCTTAAATAATTGTTTCTATTTTTCTGATTCAGATTTTAAAGCAACTTCTTTTTTTAACTGCTCTAAAGTCATTTACCAAAGATAAATATCGTGCTTCCTTAAATAGTTTTTTTCCTTGATTTTTTTTCTCTATCATTACAATTAAAAGTCCTACAAAATATGCAAATTTATTTACAGAAAAACAGAGCCAGCATCTTTTTTTTTTAAACATCCCCGTTTTTCAAAATTCCTTGTAAACAGTTTCAGAAATTCTTCAAAGAGATTGCATTTTTTTGTATTTTTTTGTCTCTGCATTTCCACCCCCCCCCCCCATACTTTTATGATTTTTTTAAAGGTTTTTCTTTTTTTAAGATTAAGGTTCTAGGCTAAGTCCCGTGCCCTCCCCACCCCTCCTTCCCCCCCGTCCTGAAAGATTTAGAACAAATATGGAAGCTACCAAAGCAAAAGTTAAATCAGTGGCTTTTGGCAATAGGTCTCATGGAAAATATCCAACCTTTGATTTTCCTTCCATCAAGTTGCAACTAAACTTTGGATCAGACAGCCTGCTGTGTTATCGGTTGATTCAAGACTTTTGCGTGGTTAATTAAGCCGCCAATTTCAGTACGACTTTGTACAACTTTTGATGGTTATAATCCAAAAACTTGCCAAATGGAGCCACTTTCTCTGCCCTGCCTGTCCATCAGCCAACTGCTTCCGATAAGCAGTTGATTTTGAGCAGGGAACGGGTATTAATCTAAACGCTACAAAAAAGTTCCTACATCTTTGTGTGTTTTCTTAGCATTAACGCTAAATGCCTATATATATATTTTTTTGCTTTTTTTTTGCTTTTAATGTCATCTAATCATCCCCCTGCCCCATTATATAGGTATTTAAACTTTTTTAAATTCTGTACAGCTATTAGGGGTTTCATTAGGGGAGGGAGGGTTCCCCCCCCTTTTAAAATAAACAAGCTATTGTTCTACGTCACATCGGTACCCTTTTTTCTTCCTTCTTCTTCTTTCTCCTTACCCAAACATGGAGCAGTATTTATTTTTTTCTTTTCTTCATCTTCTGACAAGATTCTCCCCTGAACCTGCCCCTTTGAACCCCCTCAGTCCATCCCTATTATAAAGAAAACCATATGAAAGTTTCATAGACTCTAATTAATGTATATCCAAAGACCTTCCAAAGTATCAAAGAACTATTATCTTGCCTTTTTTTTAAAAGCGTTGAAGCTGAGTTTCAGTGTTTTTTTCTTCATTTTTTCATTTTTTTGTTTTTTGTTTTTTATACATTATTTCATAGAATTGCTCTCCAAAGCTGTCTTAGCGGGAACAGCTAAGAGAAACGGAAAGAACTTCTGAGTAATTTACATACAACTACAAGTTTGCGGTAAAAAGTTATGTCCTTTGGTCCCTATGTAGCTAAGGAATGACAGATAAAGAATGCTTAGTGACGGTTGCCATGGGCGACCATAGCAACCCCATCTGTGATGGCCACAGGCACACTTTTAGCATTTCCGAATTGGGGAAAAGCTATGATGGTTTAGTTAGATCAAGTTCACGGTAGAAATCCAAGTCCATCTCACTCCTGCCGTGATTTCTTTTCTTTTTTTCTTTTCTTTTTCTTTTCTTTTTCAATGTTCTGGATTCGTTCATTGGATGGTTGGTACAGTTTTGGTTGTCCACCACATGTCCTTTGAAGCCAGCCGAACGTGACTTTCCTCCAAGCAAAGTTTCCAGTCGAAACAACCAGAAAGAGCGTTAAAAGTCTGAAGTTTTCCACTTGACTGAGATGTTTAAAGGTGTAATCCCACAGTTCTCATTCTTATATATATTTATTTAATATATATATATTTATTTATATATATATATATCTATATTTATATATATATTTTCTCTAAGTGTGGCCCGTTCAGCTGATGCCCTAAAAAGAGAGAAAAAATGTTATTCCAAGCTGGACCAAACCGAATCAATATATATATATATATATACACACTGCTCAAAAAATAAAGGGAACACTTAAACAACACAATGTAACTCCAAGTCAATCACACTTCTGTGAAATCAAACTGTCCACTTAGGTAGCAACACTGATTGACAATCAATTTCACATGCTGTTGTGCAAATGGAATAGACAACAGGTGGAAAGCATGGGCAGTTAGCAAGACACCCCCAATAAAGAAGTGGTTCTGCAGGTGGTGACCACAGACCACTTCTCAGTTCCTATGCTTTCTGGCTGATGGTTTGGTCACTTTTGAATGCTGGTGGTGCTTTCACTCTAGTGATAGCATGAGACGGAGTCTACAACCCACACAAGTGGCTCAGGTAGTGCAGCTCATCCAGGATGGCACATCAACGTGAGCTGTGGCAAGAAGGTTTGCTGTGTCTGTCAGTGTAGTGTTCAGAGCATGGAGGCGCTACCAGGAGACAGGCCAGTACATCAGGAGATGTGGAAGAGGCCGTAGGAGGACAACAACCCAGCATCAGGACCACTACCTCCGCCTTTGAGCAAGGAGGGACAGGAGGAGCACTGCCAGAGCCCTGCAAAATGACCTCCAGTGGGCCACAAATGTGCATGTGGCTGCTCAAATGGTCAGAAACAGACTCCATGAGGGTGGTATGAGGGCCCGATGTCCACAGGTGGGGGTTGTGCTTACAGCCCAACACCATGCAGGATGTTTGGCATTTGCCAGAGAACACCAAGATTGGCAAATTCGCCACTGGTGCCCTGTGCTCTTCACAGATGAAAGCAGGTTCATACTGAGCACATGTGACAGACGTGACAGGGTCTGGAGACGCCGTGGAGAACGTTCTGCTGCCTGCAACATCCTCCAGCATGACCAGTTTGGCAGTGGGTCAGTAATGGTGTGGGGTGGCATTTCTTTAGGGGGTCGCACAGCCCTCCATGTGCTTGCCAGAGGTAGCCTGACTGCCATTAGGTACCGAGATGAGATCCTCAGACCCCTTGTGAGACCATATGCTGGTGCAGTTGGCCCTGGGTTCCTCCTAATGCAAGACAGTGCTAGACCTCATGTGGCTGGAGTGTGTCAGCAGTTCCTGCAAGATGAAGGCATTGATGCTATGAACTGGCCCGCCTGTTCCCCAGACCTGAATCCAATTGAGAACATCTGGGACATCATGTCTCGCTCCATCCATCAACGCCATGTTGCACCACAGACTGTCCAGGAGTTGGGGGATGCTTTAGTCCAGGTGTGGGAGGAGATCCCTCAGGAGACCATCCGCCACCTCATCAGGAGCATGCCCAGGCACTTTAATTTTCAGTGTAACTCCAAATCCAGACCTCCATGGGTTGCTAAATTTGATTTTCATTGATAATTTTTGTGTGATTTTGTTGTCAGCACATTCAACTATGTAATGAACAAAGTATTTAATGAGAATATTTCATTCATTCAGATCTAGGATGTATTATTTTTGTGTTCCCTTTATTTTTTTGAGCAGTGTGTGTATATATATATATATATACAGATTTTTTTTTTCAAAGAAAGGAATAAAAGATAGAGAAAACTGACAAGGGAAGAGAAGATCCAAACAGCATACCTTATAATCAATAAAGAAAAATAAAACACACACACAGATTTAGGAGAATACCTGTTTCCAAGACTATCTTATTCCCATTGTGGAAACTATATGCAAATTTAGTTGTGTTTCACTTTGTTTTGTTTTGTTTTAACTTAGATAGTGTGATAGCACACATCTCCCCTTCAGGATATTTTTATTAATATTTTCTGAGAATGTCCCAGATACTAACTGTTAACTGTGAAGAACATCTGCTCATCCCATCTCAAAGGTGTCTCTGGCTTCATGAATAAGAGAAGTAGATCAAGAAACCTATCTAAACCAGGTTGTTACTTCTGTGTCTGATTTGGGACGCTTTAACATTTGTTCAGAGTTTGTAGCATAAACAACATTTTTCTCCAGGCCCTTCAAACGAGATTTTTAGACCTCTAGCTTCTCAGTGCTCTCTGAGCTTGCTTGTTTTCTTGAAGACATTTCATAACCCAAACCAGGTAACCTCATTGATGCTAGTACCATTCATCATCCGGCACTGATGATGTTACCTAGTTGGGTCATGAAACGTCTGCAAGGAAGCAACCAAGCTCAGAGAGCACCATTTCAGCCCTGAGCTACATATATTCTCCTTTATTGGTTTTTAACCTTCTTTGGGACTGGGAAGTTGCTGATGCCCCCAAAGAGAGATGCTCTCAGAAGAATGCTGTGTTGTGCATCGCTGAAACATGGGAATTTGGGCAGGGATGGAATCCGACCGATGTAACTACTGGTTTGGTGATTTATGCTGCGGTACACGTGTAAAACATAAGCTTGCAACATGGACAGCTGAGCAGCGCTGCGCATGGGTGCGCAGCGTTTGAAAAAACACATTTTTCCTTGCTTTTTCAACCCCAGCAGTGCCGCGCAAAGCAGCTGAGGTTGAAAAAGCAGGAAATAACGGTCAGGTAAGAGCCCGGGCGGGCATGTGGGCCAAAACAGCAGCAGACATAAAACCGGTTCTATGTCTGCTGTTCTACAGAGCCGGACAGAACCGGTAGAATCCCACCCCTGAATTTGGGCCTCCAATATTTCCTACTTTTTCTGTCTAGGAAGTGCTTTTTCCAAAAGGCAGCTGGACTTCCTTGTTTTGTTTTGTTTTTTCTTTCGAAAACATTTCACTTCTCATCCAAGAAGCTTCTTCAGTTCCATTTATTTCTTTGGAAAATGGATAGTTTCTTGGATCAGAAGCAAAATGCAACTTTGGGACAGCCATGACTTGAATGATGAGCAACCCCCGTGGACATTCCTATGTTTTTCTATCTTCTCACTTCCTTGCTGTCAGATTTTGGTGTTGGCTGTGTGTTAACTCCATGAGGTAAAGGTTAAAGGTTCCCCTGGCACATACGTGCTAGTTGTTTCTGGCTCTAGAGGGCGGTGCTCATCTCCGTTACAAAACTGAAGAGCCAGCGCTGTCCGAAGACGTCTCTGTGGTCATGTGGCCGGCAGGACTAAATGCCGAAGGCACATGGAACGCTGTTCCCTTCCCCCCAAAGTGGTCCCTATTTTTTCTACTTGCATTTTTTACATGCTTTCAAACTGCTAGGGTGGCAGAAGTTGCTGGGACAAGGAACGGGAGCTCACTCCGTTCCGCGGCGCTAGGGATTCAAACTGCCAAACTGCCGACCTTTCTGATCGACAAGCTCAGCATCTTAGCCCCTGAGCCACCGCGTCCCTCATTGACCTTCAAAATGAAATCCTGCAGCTGTTCTTCATATGTTTTAGTCTCCAGGCCTGTGATCATCTTAGTTACTCTTCCCTAACTTTTTCCGAAGTCTCAACATCTTTTTTGTAGTATGGGAACCAAAATTGGTTGCAGTATTCCAGGTGTGGCCTTACTAAGGCTTTACAAAATGGTACTAGTACTTCACTTGATCTTGATTCTATGCCTCTGTTTATACAACCCAGGATTGTATTAGCCTTTTTGGCTGCTGCTGCACACAGCTGGCTCATATTCAAGAGATCATCCACTAGGACTCCAAGATCCCTCTCACAGTTCCTGTTTTTGAGTCAGATCTCGCCTAATCTGTACCTTTGATTTTTTTTCCCTGCCTAAATGTAAAACTTGGCTTTTCTCCGCATTGAAATCCATGTTTTTGGGAGAGGGCCCATTGCTTAAGTCTGTCAAGATCTTTTTGGATCCTTTAGATTAACAGAGCTGGAAGGGACCTTGTAGGTCATCCAACCCCCAGCCCAGGCAGGAGACCCCACACCATTTCTGACAGATGGCAGTCCAATCTCTTCTTGAAAGCCTCCAGTGTTTGAGGGCATTTCTCTAGTTGGATACTATAGAAATGATCTTGAGCCTTTCTTCTAAGGTGTTGACTACTCCTGCAGGTTTAATGTCATCTGCAAATTTGATGAGTTCCCCTTCTATTCCCTCCTCTAAGCCATCAAATGTTTGAGTCCCTCCCTCGCCGTTGTCTCAGGAAGGCCAGCTGCCAATGGAGTGTTTTCCTTTGCAAAGCGTAGAAAGAAATGCTTCGAACAGGTGGTTTAGAATGTAAAAAAATGGCCTGGAACAAACTTCCTGTCTCTACGAATGTAAAAATGTAAGGCTAACGTTTCTTGAATAAAAAGAAATTATTATTTTTTTAAATCGCGATCCAAGCGAACTTGACATTTAAAGGAGAAATGCTTAATCGTTTAGGGATTAGCTCTTATCTCTGACTGGCAAGCAGGTTTCTCTTCGCAGAGACTCAGTGACTTATTACATCAAGAAAACTTAAGAAAGAAAGTTAAAAAAAAAACTGCAGAAGCTTCCTTTAGCTAGAGAAACGTCATGCTTTAGCTCAGACCATGCTGTCAAGGTGGTTGTTGGTTTTCCCCCCACACTGTTAATCGAACAAACAGCAAACTAGACACAGCAGTTGAAACAATTACGACACCAAAAATTATAAGAATAGAAGAAACCAAAGGAAAATATATATGTATGTATATATATATATATATATAAAGAAAAAAAAAGAAAACACTTATCCAGGACCCTTTTTCAGTTGTAACTAAAAAACAAAAATGTATGAGGCCTTTTAGTTTAGAATCAGGATTGTGGTTTTTTTTTTTTTTAAATCTTTTAAACCCCAAATGATATTCTCACCGCCCTGCCCCAAAGCAACGGATTTCTTAAGCCTTCTTGTGCTACCCAAACCTTCGAAATTGAAAATTTTGATAATAAGGCACTTAAGAAGCTTTATGTTTCTAGCTTGCTTTGGTACGTAGCTATTTTCTTTTGCACTGCAATTAACTCTTTTTTTTAAAAAAAATTATTATTTTTGCTTTTTTTGGAGAGGGATTGGAAATATTTTAAGGAAGGAAGAGAACGAGAACACTCAATTGAAAAAGGCCCCCAATTCATTTAAAACACAAGTATTCAGGGTGCAAAAAAATACCAATCATACAGCTCCGTGTGCTTATTGGTTGGAAATTACTCAAAACACAGACAACAGTCCCATTTCTTCCCTCCCCCGCCCCCCAAAATTAGAATTTCCCCCCTCCCCTCTTTCCAGGTGATATCTAAAGAAGCGTTAAAGTTGCTGAACGAGAAAACTCAAAACCACAAAGAAACCACTGCAAGCACTAAAAAGGAAACAAATGAAGAATAAGACAATAAAAAAATAATAAATAAATAAACATGAGCACGGCAAGAAAAAATTGTGGCAGCACAAGGTCAAGAAAGGCACAAGTGATCATGACTGGCCAATTATTCAACCGATACGACATCCAAGAAAATAATGTTTCAATCACAGCATCTCCACGAAACTGGACGGCAGGTCATGCAACCAATTCTTAGCTGAGTTACATGGTGCCATCATATCACACTTCCAACTTCGAGTTGATGGTTGAACTTACGGACTGGGGGACTGTTTGCTCCACCTTCCTGTCATTACTTTTTTCCTAGCTCAGCGCGGGACTGTGGTGGATTTGACTGGCTCTTGGTGGTTGGGTTGGAATTTGATCGAATGACAAAAGAAGAAAAGATTTTTTTTATATAGATATAGATATATTTATATATAGTCTGGGGTGGGTGGGGGAGAAAGGGGGAAGGGAGAAAGTGGGGAAGAGGGAGAAAGGTTATAAACCAAAACAAAAACCAGAAGGAACAGAGAGAGAGAGAGAGAGAGAGAGAAGGAGGAGGAGGAGGATGGAAGAGAGAGAGAAGGATGGGAAAGAGAAGGAGAAGGATGGGAGGGAGAAGGAGGAGGAGAAGGGGGAGAAGGATGGGAGGGAGAAGAGGAAAAGAAGGAAATAGAGGAGGAGGAGGAGGAGGAGGAGGAGAAGAAATCACTAAAATACAGCATTGTTCCAAAAAGCTGTAATGAGCACACAACCAAACGAAAACAAAAAGGACAAAAAAAAAACCCAAGAAACGGAAACCAAAAGGAATGGAAGAAGCCTAGCCAAAAACACACGGACACAAAAGACACAATTCATGTGGATACATAAAAACAGTGACCATTAACAGAACCACGTTGTGGCAGCTGAGAGCAGCATGCATTCAATGGATGGCGGCAAAGGTGGTTTGCAGAGTCTGGAAAATATCTTGGCTGCCCAAACATCTCTTCTGGAGGTTGGACTTCAAAACAAACCTGTCCCAGTCATGCCTACCTCTCCAGATCTGACCTGGGGGAGGTACCTCTACCTAAACAGGTGTCCCTTGCCCCAAACCTTTCAGATCTTCTTGGAAAGGACCTTGGAGGAAGCTTTAGACTTCTTTTGTCCAAACAGGTCAAGAACCCAAAACAGTCTGGACTATCAATGCCTCGCAGATGCCTCCTCCTTGAAGTGCAGGTTGCACAGAAATTACATTTGTTGGATTCGGTTGTGTCAATTGTGTGAATGCCAGCTATTTTTGCCTCCCCCCACCCCCGGTTCCATGTAGTAGCGTATGAAGTGAGCAATCTTTCTCATAGCTTCCTCAGATCTAGAACCTTTTCTGTTCTCCTTGGATTCTCCTCATTCTTAGAACGAATGTCATATTCTGTTCCTCCTGAGAACAGAGTCAGGGAAGCTCATCTTCCTCAATGTGTCAGGGTTCCGACGATCGCCCTAATTAAATCGTGCACCTTGAGCCAAGCTTCAAAAGAATCCAAAAGATCTATTAGGAGCAACATGTCCGGCACTATGAAGCCAACTCTGGCATACGTAATTTACTATCACCTATGACCCTGTTTTCCCCCCACCCTCCCTGAGTGTGTCATCAGATTCTCCAACAGTTCACGGGCTGGGTGCCATCAATCACACTCTCCAATGAAGGATTTTCGTGGGCAGAAGATCCGGTAGCCTAGGCTACAATCTCCACAAGATAAGCATGGAATGTGCTTTTGGCCTCCATCTGCTGCACTGCTCCCTCAGGCCTTCCTCCCCCTCCTTCTTGTGGCAACTCGGAAACAGGCATAGGAATGCTTTACGAGTTGTCACAATGAAACTTTATGGCTTTATGGAGGAGAAAGCTACGAGTTGTGAAAAAGAGAGGAAACCTCAGGAATGTTTCTTTTCAAATCCCCCAACCCCACCCCCGGTTCTTTGAGCAAGGGAGGAGACACACCACGTTATGAAGGTAGCAATAGTTAGAGAACGCCTTTGGTACTCAGCACACCAAAAGCGGAAGATCGGCTGCCCCTGTTTTAAAGCGTCTACAAAACACAGCAGAGGGCCACAACAGAAGCAATGTCTCATACATAACTCCCTTTCCCCCGGGGAGTTCCTGTATGTTGAGAACAGGGTTCATGTTAGCAAAAAAGAAAAAGAAAGAAAAAAAGAAAGAAAAACAAGGAAAGAGAAAGAAAGAAAGAAAGAAAGAGAAAGAAAGAAAGAAACAAAAAACAAAAAACAAAGAATCACCATAAGGGTTAAGAGAGTTGCTGTGACATAAACTTTTGGGAGGGACTGTGTAATCCAATTGATCGGCTGTGTGAAATGTTCTAGAATAATGTATTAACTAAGAATGAGTTCAGATTAAAAATCTCTGAAGCAAGTGTCACTCTATCTTTTTTGTCGGTTATCATCTGTCTCCCTCTCTCTGTCATCTCTTTATCTATCTATCTATCTATCTATCTATCTATCTATCTATCTATCTATCTATCTATCTATCTATACATCCATCCATCCATCCATCTATCATCTCTCTCTCTGTCTATCTCTGCCATTATCCCTATTTCTCCCTCTCTCCTCCATTTCTTTCCCTTTCTTACTCTTTGTGCCATTATCTATAGTATCTCTGCCACCATCTATTCCTATCATCTATTTTACCCCTCTGTCTCTTATCTATGTATCTCTATATCTATCTATCTATCTATCTATCTATCATCTATCTATCTATCTATCTATCTATCTATCTACCTACCTATCTACCTATCTATCTATCTACTATCTATCATCTATCTGTCTGTGTCTCTGTCTATCTATCTATCTATCTATCTATCTATCTATCTATCTATCTATCTATCTATCTATCTACTATCTATCTATCTATCTACTATCTATCATCTATCTATCTATCTATCTATCTATCTATCTATCTATCTATCTATCTATCTATCTATCTATCTATCTATCTATCTATCATCTAGATCTCTCTCTTTCATCTCTCTCTCATCTATATACCTAATCTATAATCTATTTATCATTTATTTCTGCTGTTATCCATCTCATCATCATTTCTATCTACCTAATCATTACCCCTCGTTCTCTACTTCTCTATGCATATACTGTTACCTATTATCTATTTTATATTTATCAAGTATCTATCTATATCTCCATCATCTTACTCACTCACCCATGTGACACTGTCAATGCCCAGAAGAACAGGAAGGAGGTCTTTGAACTTGCAAAGAACTCAAGAATTCTCTTGGAGAAGACCTTCCCAATTCAGATCTTTGGACATTTACAGTTTGGATGGCATGACATTCACTGATTCTCTCCCAAAAGATTTAAATGATGACTTAATCATATCAGTTACTGATTTAGCCCAGGCTGACCAGCTGCAGATGAAAAACAAAATTTCTCTTTTTCTCTTTCTCCCCGCTCCCTCTTTCTCTCCCTCCCTCTCCCCCCTCTGCCTTTTACCTCCCTTTTCCTCCCTCCCTCCCTCTCATTCCCTCCCTCTCTCTTCTTCAATTCCTCTCTCCTTCTCTCTCTCTCTCTCTCCCTCCTTCTCATTCTCCCTCCTTCTCACCCCTTTTTCTCTCTCCTACTCTCCCTCTTTCTCTCCCTCCCTCTCTCTCTCTCTGCCTTTTTCCCTTCCTCTCTCTCCTTTCACTCCCTCCCTCCCTCTCTCCCTCCCTCTCTCTCCTTCAATTCCTCTCTTTCTCCCTCCCTCCTTCTCCCTCCCCCTCCCTCTCTTCCTTTTCTCTCTCTGCCACTCTCCCTCTTTCTCTCCCTCCCTCTCCCTGCCTTTTCCCTCCCTCTCTCCCCTTTCTATCTATCTTTCTATCTTTTCCCTCCCTCTCTCCCTTTCTATTTCTATCTTTGCTGTTTATTCTAGAATACAAATCTAGCACATTTGCTAAGTTTATGCGTCAATATATTCAGGAAGCCCAGAAAACAGGCTAGCTTAACTCAGTGACCAGCTCAACTACAGGTAGTCCTCGACTTACAATGGTTTCATTTAGTGACCATTCAAAGTTACAACGGCACTGAAAACAGCGACTTGTGACCATTTTTCACGCTTACGACCGCTGCAGCATCCCCAGGGTCATGTGAATAAAATTCAGATGCTTGGCAAGTGACTCACATTTACGACAGTTGCCGAGTCTCCAGGGCCATGTGATCCCCCTTTTGTGACCTTCTGACCAGCCAAGTCAGTGGGGAAGCCAGATTCACTTAACGACCGTGGGACTAATTTCACAACGGCAGGGATTCACTTAACAAACATGTTAAGAAAAGTCATCAAAAATGGGGCAAAAAACTCACTGAACAAATTTCTCACTTAATAACGTCCATGTTGGGCTGAATTGTGGTCATAAGCTGAGGACTACCAGTGTGGGCATTGGTGCAGATATACCTATTTGATACACCGTATCTAATGTTTCCCTAATGAAGCAGATAAATTTACTTTTCGTCAAGAAAACGCCTCTGCAGAAAAGTCCCACATTAAGGTAAACATTCTACAAAGGAACGATTGAGTCTGTCATCTGCACCTCTATAACTGCCTGGTTTGGTTCTACAACCCAACAGGACAGACACGGACTTCAGAGGATAATTAGGACTGCAGAAGAAACAATGGCTACCAACCTGCCTTCTATCGAGGACCTGTATACTGCATGAAACAAAAAGAGGGCTGTGGAAATATATACAGACCCCTCCCATTCTGGACACAAACTGTTTCAACTCCTCCCCTCAAAACGACACTATAGAGCACTGCACACCAGAACAACTAGACACAAGGACACATTTTTCGAGAACGCCATCACTCTGCTAAACAAATAATTCCCTCAATGCTGTCCAACTATTTGCAAAGTCTGCACTACTATTACTGTTAATCTTCTCATCACTCCTTATCACCCATCCTCTCCCACTTGTGAATGTAGGACTGTAACTTTGTTGCTTGTATCCTTATGATTTATATTGACTGTTTCCTACTATGATTTGATTGCTTATTGTACCCTATGACTATCATTAAGCGTTGTCCCTGATGATTCTTGGCTCTTGATGAATGTATCTTTTCTTTTATGTCCACTGAGAGCATTTGCACCAAGACAAATCCCTTGTGTGTCCAATAAGTTTTTTCCACTGGTGAATTGTTCTAACTGTCAGGAAATTCCTCCTTAGTTCTAAGTTGTTTCTCTCCTTGGTTAGCTTCCACCTGTTGCTTCTCGTCCTTCCTTCAGGTGCTTTGGAGAATAGCTTGACTCCGTCTTCTTTGTGGCAACCCCTGAGATAATGAAACACTGCTATCATGTCACCCCTAGTCCTTCTTTTTTTATTAAACCAGACCTACCCAATTCCTGCAACTGTTCTTCGTCTGTTCGCTATCCCTTCTTCCCCTCCTAGATCAAGGAACCCTAGAAATTCTAGAAAGTCTAGAGCAGGGGTGTCAAACTCAAGACCACCCGGGCTGGAATTCAGCCCGCAATGTGGTCTACCCAATGCAAAGAGGAAACATGCCAGCAGTTTGGGAAGTGGCATCAAGTTGGCCACACCTACAGAGTCAACCATGCCCCCCCCCAGCCCCCCCGAGGTCAACCATAGCCCTGATGCAGCCCTCAATGAAATTGTTCTGACCCAAACCTTGTTCCAAGGAAACAAACATGAAACAGAGGTAACAGCAAAACGTTTTAATGGTTCTTTACGAATTCTGTTCCTTCCCAGTTAAAAAGCTGTTTCAAACTAATTGTCTTTGATAAGAACGAGCCTTGACAAGGTTGTGCAAGGCTGCCAAGAACACTAGATAAAGTTTACTAAGAAATATTTCAAACACAAAGAGTCTCCAAACACCAACCAAGATATTCCGAACGTCCACGAGGCTTGAGTGCAAAAACTTATTTGCTTCCTGCAAAGAGCTCCGGTTTCTCGGCTGGCTTTTATCTCTTAAGGGAGGGGCCATTACCTTGCAGCCTTACTCCCGAGTCGTCCATGCTGCTGCAGCTGCTCTTTCCTTCGAGCAGCCCTGTGTGCACGCACACTGGGCACAGGCTCCTCGGGGGCCTCTTCATCACTGCTGCCAGCCTCCACAATCTCCGAAGGCAGCACTCCACTCCCTGATGGTCCTGGCCCCATCCCTGCAACACACACAGGCCCCTCATCCGAGTCCTCGCTCTCCGAGACCTCAGCCGTCCGCACCTGCTGCCGGCGAACCACAACAGAAATTGAGTTTGACACCCCATGTTTAGGCAGTCACTTATCTGAAATAGTTTAGATTTTCCTGATTGAGTAGGGGGCTGGACTAGAAGGCCCCTTCCAGCTCATTCATCCTATTCTTTTCTAAAATAATCTTTCAACTTCAGTGGAAGATGATAGCATTGACTTCGTTATTGTTGTTCTTATCGTTCCTGGCCAGCAGCTTCAAATCGCCTTCAATTTGCTACGTGGCACAATTAGCTCCAAATATTTTTGACTCTTTTTTTAAATTGCACTAAAACTAGGATGTCCCGCCAGCTAAAAAGAACGAGGTGAAAATTAGCGTCCCTCTACACTCGAGACCGATTGCAGCCTCTCATTGCTCCATATGCTTTCACGGACCTATTAATTATTCAACTTTTATTAATTTCCTCCCCCCGCCTTCCTTCTTTTTTTTAAAAAAATATAAAACTCCATTTCGAACTATATGCCTGATATTAAATGATTGCCTCAATGAAACTTGGATTGGTATAGTAGAAATAAACATGAGCACATCTTCTACAATTAAAAGGAAGCCGCCGGTATAAACACAAATCTATTTTTAATCCCTTTGCTGTAGACACCCATCTAAGTATCTGGGCTGATTCTCAACCTGGCTATAAATACATGTTAATTAATTTCAAGATGTTAAGTTCAGTCTGCTTAAAAAAGAAAAGAACATAACACTCATACCAGAATAAACATAACTGATCAACAAAAGTGGACTCGTTTTCTTTTGTTAAACACAGTCACAACCCAACATGGTTTCCTCTGACTCTTATTTGTGAACCTGGTTGGGGAAAAATTCTTAACCTTAACCTTAATCTTAACCCTCTGTAAGGCACAAAGAGTTGTGTTCTAGTTAAATTGATGTTAGATAAGAGTTAAATGCAATTCAAGAGAGCTTAGACCTAAACTGCTTGTGGGAACAGAATGATTCCAGACTGATTTCTCGCTTGACTCCACCTCCAGCTCTGTTTGGCCTTCTACATCATCGTCTTCTCCAGTAGAGTTTATACAGAGGTTAGGATCAACCACAATGCCACTGAAAAAAAGTGGCCTATGACTGCTTTTCACACTTACGACAATTGCAGCTTCCCCATGATCAAAATTCAGTCGCTTGGCAACCGACTCATATTTACGACGGTTGCAGTGTCCACGTGATTTCCTTTTCCAAACTTCAGACAAGCGAAGTCAATGGGGAGGCCAGATTCACTTAACAACCAGGTTAGTGACTTAACAACAGCAGCGGTTCACTTAACAACCGCAAGAAGAAAGGCCCTAACGTGGAGCAAAACTCACTTAGTGACTTTCCCGCTTAGCAAGTTGGGCTCAATTGTGGTCGTAAAGCCACAGGACTATCTCTGGGTCACCTCTTCGTGGTCCTTTTTGATTCTTCTGGGCGCCAGCGGGGAAAAACCAACTGGCAGGTAAGGGGTATCATGTGCAATTCATTTAATAACGGGCCTGAGATCAATAAAATCAGTGCTGGGCTGCTGGGAGGTCGCAGGGGTTCAGGAGAGCCCCTGGCTAAGATTCTGTGCAGTTCAGAGAACCCCCAAATCCTACTCCTGGCTGGCCCCGCCCACCCCACCCCGCCCGTCCCAGGAGCCCCCACGCGGCCCATTTTGGATGCAGGTAAGTTCAGGGAGTGCACGGAGGCTTGGTGAAGGCCGGAAATGAGCCCATTTCCGGCTTCCAGAGAGCCTCCGGAGCCCGGGGAGGCCGTTTTCGCCCTCCCCGAGGCTCCAGGAAAGCCTCCGGAGCCGGGGGAGAGCAACCCCTCCTGCTGTGGTGCAGGAGGCCGACTAGGCCACACCCACCATAGCCACGCCCACCTAGCAACTGGGCAGAGAACTCCTTGATCAAATTTTTGAAGCCCACCCTGAATAAAAGGGATATTCAATGGCAGGCCTGCAGGTGTTGTGTTGGTGCCCACAGGGGAAACGGAGAAGACCGCCTGAAGAGGAATGGAAAGGAAAGAAAGATGGCATTACGGCTGAGATGCCTTCAACAGTAAAATGCTCCCGTAATCAAAAGGCTGAAAGCTAACAGAGTCTTCCTGCTTCTCCATTTTTTCTTTCCAAGGGGTGTATGGAATTTGAGGGCTGCTTGTATGTGTGAAAACAAACAAACAAACAAAAACTTCCCTGGGTGGAAAATGTAAGAAATAACACAATCACAGAGTTGGAAGGGACCTTGGAGGTCTTCTAGTCCAGCCGCCTGTTCAAGCAGGAGACCCTATACAAGTTCAGACAAACAATTGTCCAATTTCTTATTAAAAACTTCCAGTGATGGAGCACCCATAATTTTGTGGGCAACTTGTCACCCTGATTTAATTGTTCTGTCAGGAAATTTCTCCTTAATTCTAGGTTGCTCCTCTCCTTGATTAGTTTCCATCCGTTGCTTCTGGTTAACTAACAGAATAACACAGTTGGAAGGGGGTCTTTGAGATCTTCTAGTCTGACCCCTTGCTCCAGCAGAAGACCTTATGCCATTTCAAATAAATGGCTGTCTTAAAAACTCTAATGATATATTTATATATAAATTAAAAAAAACTTGATTAAAAAAAAAACCCTTCCAGTGATGGAGTGAGTATCCACAACTTTTTTTTGTAATGTGGTGACCAAAACTGGATGCATTATTCCAGGTGTGGCCTTACTAAGGTTTTATCAAGTAGTATTAATACTTCACATGATTTTGATTCTGTGCCTCTGTTTATACAACCAAGGATTGTAGTAGTTTTTTTGGGGCCACTACCGCACACTGCTGGCTCATGTTTAAGGGATTGTCCACTGGGACTCCAAGGTTCCTCTCACAGTTACTGTTTTTTGAGCCAGGTTTCATCTAATCTGTACTTGTGCCTCTGGTCCCCCCCGCCCCAAATGTTGTGGTTAGCCGGCAGCAGGTGCGGACAGCTGAGGAGAGTGAGGACTCAGATGAGGGACCAGGACCATTAGGGAGTGGACTGCTGCCTTCAGAGATTGTGGGGGTGGCAGCAGCGATGAGGAGGTTCCCGAGGAGCCTGTGCCAAGTATGCGTACGCGCAGGGCCGCTCACAGGAAAGAGCAGCTCCAGCAGCACGGGCGACTCGGGAGTGAGGCTGCAAGTTAATGGATCCTCCTTCAAGAAGATAAAAGCCAGCTGTGAAGCGAACATTCTTTGCAGGAAGCAAAGACATTTTGAAACTCAGCCTTGTGGACATTACAGTATCTTAAGTTGGTATTTGAAGACATTCTCTCTCTCTCTCTCTCTCTCTCTCTCTCTCTCTCTCTCTCTCTCTCTCTCTCTCTCTCCCCTCTCCCCCCCCAGCTCTACTCCTCTGATTCGGCTGCTGGAGGGACCAGTGGCCAGTAGGCTACAACAATTTAAGTCCTGAGCTTGGACCTTCAATTTCTGGATTCTGCTGTAGGCTCCATCAAGAAAAAAAAGCTTTTACTTATTTATTTATTTATTTACTTTTTTCTGACAGATTTTGAGAAACGAGAGCATCATCTGCCGGCTCGGCTTTTTTTTTCTTTTTCTTTTGATGGATTTGGCATGAGCCAAATGAAATTAAGATTTCAGCAAACAAGGCTTACTTCTGCATTGGCACCAGAACAAATGATGCCAGATAATTGCTCGACTCCGTTAGCTTATTCTTTGCTCAGTTCGCTCCATCAGTCTCTCCAGATTATATTTTCAGCCGAGTTTAATGAACATCATTTATTAAACTAACACCGGGGTTTTGCTGGGGCCTCAGACAGATGTGTGCATGAAAATGAATCATTTCTTTAAATTGGATTATTCTGACTGAGAACAGATCTCTGCCATTGCATGGGAGGCAAAGAAATAGGGATGGTTTGCTTCTAGCCGTGGCGATAATCGGGTTTGGGGTCCTGCAGAGCTCTTGGTGGGGACATCTGCACCTGGGCCAGGAGACCCCCATCTCCCCCAGGAACAGAATAGGATCAACTGAGCAAATTCAGTGTTGTGAAATAGGGCAAACAAACTACATTTAGGAATATGGATTGTAATCCTGATCGACAAAGATCTCTGTTTATGTTTGTCGCCTTGAAAATTATTGGGTTTGGTGAGGTATTATGTGCTCTCCGAGGAGGAGGAAGGAAGAGGAGGAAGAGGAGGAGGAGGAAGAGGAAGAGGAGGAAGATGGGGAGGAGGAGGAAGAGGGAGAAGGAGGAAGAAGAGGAGAAGGAGGAAGAAGAGGAGGAGGACCTCTGGGGTCCTTGGTGTTCTCTGAGCTTGGTTGTTTTCTTGCAGACATTTCATGACCCAAGTAGGTAACATCATCAGTGCTAGAAGGAAGTGGGGTTTGTGGAGAAGAGGGGGAGAAGGAGGAGGAAGAGGAGAGGTGGAGGAAGAAGAGGATGGAGGAAGAGGAGGAAGAGAAGGAAGAGGAGGAAGACATGGAGGAGGAGGAAGAAGAGGAGAAGGAGGAAGAGGAGGACTCTGGGGTCCTTGGTGTTCTCCAAGCTTGGATGTTTTCTTGCAGACATTTCATGACCCAAGTAGGTAACATCATCGGTGCTAGAAGGGAGTGGGATTTGTGGAGGGGAGGAGGAGGAGCTGCCAGAAAGTCCAGTTGTCCCTTGAAAAAGCAGCCTTGAGGTTCACCCCTAAGATCTGACCCTACTCAGGACTTCAGCTACATGAAACTAGAACAGCTGGCAATAGGTTTTTTTTTTAAAAAAAAACAACAACTCATGGCTTAATCCTCTCCTTTGGGGTGAAGGACCATAAACTTCATCCAGTTGTGGTCGCCCCAATATAAAAGAAGATGTTGAGTCTGTAGAAAGAGTGCAAAGAAGAGCAACAAAGATAATTAGGGGACTGGAGGCTAAATGATGAATGATTGAGTATGTCTACTCTATTGAACAGAAGGTTTAGTGGGGCGGGGGGATATCTTTTCCAGTAATTGAAGGGCTGTCACACATGAGGGAGGTCTTTATTTATTCTCAAGGCACCTGAGGGCTGGACAAGAAGTAGTAGATGGAAGATAGTTCAAGGGAGAACCAACCTAGACCAAAGCAGGAATTTCCTCAAGGTGAGAACAATGAACCAATGGGATAGCTTGCCTTCTGGAGTTATGGGTGCTCCATCGCTGGAGGTTTCAAGAAACGATTGGACAACCGTTTGAGTGAGATGGTATACCTTCTCCTGCCTTGAGTAGGGGTTGGACTAGAAGACCTCTTCCAGCCCTAGAATTTTATGTTCTATGAAGGACTTTCATGTCTCAACAGGGTACTGAATCTAGGTCTTGAATCTGATCTCCGCTGATTCTCACTTAAGTGATCAATCAGTCAGAACAGAGCTGGACGGGGCCTTGGAGGTCTTCTAGTCCAACCCCTTGCTCAAGCAGGAGACTCTAAACCAGGGGTCCCCAACCACCGGGCCCCGGACCGGTACCGGTCCGTGGATCATTTTCTACCGGGCGCCGGTTTGCTTGGCGCCGCCATCTTGTTTCGACGAGAAAGTGCTTCCAGGTGAGCTTTTCCGGTTGGAAAGCGGCGTTTGGGTCCTGAAGGAATCCTCGCGGCTTAATTTCATCGAGGGGATGGGGCGGCTTGAACGAAGAGCCGTCCCGATGGCAGAGGAGATTAAGACAGCACAAAAAGGTACAAAGGAGGAGTTGAAGGTGGCGGGGAGAAGCGGGGACAGCTGGCTGGCTGGTCGCTCGGCTCGCCTTGCCTTGTCATGCGTGCTGATGCCGGTACCGGGCGCGGATCATTTTGTGATGCCGGTACCGGGCCGTGGCACAAAAAAGGTTGGGGGCCACTGCTCTAAACCATTTCAGACAAGTGACTGTCCAGTCTCTTCAATAATTCCAGTGATGGAGAACCTACAATTTTTGAAGGCAAGTTGTTCCACAGTTTAACTGTCGTCACTATTAGGAAGATTCTCTGTAATTCCAGGTTGCTTCTCTCCTTGGTTAGTTTCCATCTGTTGCTTCTTGTCCCACCTTCTGGTGCTTTGGAAAATAAGTTGACCCCCCCCTCTTCTTTGGGGCAGCCCCTCAAATACTAGAATACTGCTATCATGTCCCACCTAGTCCTTCTTTTCTCTAGACTAGCCAGACCCAAATCCTGCAACTGTTCTTCATATGTTTTAGTCTCCAGACCTTTTAATCATCTTAGTTGCTCTTCTCTGCACTTTTTTTTCAAAGTCTCAACATCCTTTTTGTAATATGGTGACAAAAAACAAACACAACTCAAAAGAGTTTTAACACAGTTCATTTCCAGATGTTTCAGCCCCTTTCAACTCTTCATGACCTCATGGTATTCTTCTCACTAAGATATGCCACAGCAGCCCTTTCTTTGAACTCTTCTATGTCCCAACTGGTACCTCAGTCAGTGGTAGCATCAGGTCACCTTGCCTTCTATTGGAATTTTTTTCAAATGCCTTTTTTTTTGTTTTTTTTTCATGGGTCAGGGTCCCTTCAACTGCTTCTTGCCCTTGCAATTTATGTGCCCAATATTGAATAGCTTCATTAACTGGTGCTTCTAGTCAGCAAAGCAGGTTTACTTCATCTAATATGAATAATTCATTCTCGTGGTCCAAGATATTTTCAACAATTTTCTCCAACACCACGATTCAAAAGCATCCGTTTATTATTTTGGTGCAACCTTCAGAAGATGCAACGTTTTGTAACAACTGAGAAAATACAGCTTTGGCCACCCAAGTCAGAGAACACAAAAGACCCCACTCCTCCTCCTCCTCCTCCTCTTCCTCCTCTCCATCCCCACACCTTCTCTAATGATGTTGCCTCCTCCTCCCAAGACCCCACAGTCCTTCACAACAACCAACATCCTCTCTTCCTCCTCTCCATAAACCCCACACCCTTCTAACACTAATGATGTTGCCTAGTTGGGTTGTGAAACATCTGCAAGAAAACCACCAAACTTAGAGAGCACCAAAGACCCCACAGTCCTCCTCCTCCTCCTCTCTTCCTCCTCCTCCTCCTTCCTGCAAACCCCCTCCCTCTAGCACTGATGATGCTACCTAGTTGGGTCATGAAACATCCACAAGGAAACCACCAAGTTTCGAGAGCACCAAACTACAGTTATTCTCTTCCATCCACTTCTGTCATCTGTCAAAATCCTTCTCATCATGGATGCAAGTTTACAAAGTACTTGTTATATGTGAAAATTACATATTGTAAGTTACACCAGAGAAAATGAAGAACAGAAGAGAATCCATGTTTATCCGATATATGAACTATTCAATGATTACTGGACAGTTATATAACTATATCTAACAAACGTATTATGTTTTGTAACTTGTTATGTTCTAAAAGTAATATGTCAAGTTCTTGGCTGAAATAGGGGTCTGTAATTTTGGCTTACAGATAGATGTGAGAGATATTGGGTCAGAATGACCCAGCGGAAACCTGTTAATGATCCATTGTGTTTAGATGGACAAAACAGGAAGACATGGCCATGAGATGATGGTTGTTCTAACCCACACCCTTTTCCAACAAATCAAATACAATCCAAAAGGAACAGAAACCTTGTAATGCTTTTACAAAATAATTAGCTGTGATAAGCACACGCCTTGCCAAACTGTGTGAAGCTTGCCAAAAGATAACAGACAAGAAATAAGTTGCAAAATAAGAATCTTCAAATATAAACACAGGATACTGGAATGTCCACGAGGCTGGAGTTTCAAAACGTCTTTGCCTTCTGCAAAGAAGGTTAGTTTCACCGCTGGCTTTTATCTGCTTGAAGGAGGGGCCATTACCTTGCAGCCTTACTCCCACTGCCTTACTGTAACTGCTCTTTCCTCAAAGCAATCCTGCACGCACGCACACTTGGCACAGGCTCCTCGGGAACCTCCTCATCGCTGCTGCCAGCCCCCACAATCTCTGAAGGCAGCAGTCCACTCCCTGATGGTCCTGGCCCCTCATCTGAGTCCTCGCTCTCCTCAGCCGTCTGCACCTTCTGCCAGCTAACCACAGCAATGGTTTGGGAGGAGTTAGGATGGAAAACTACCGAAGAAAGCCCCTAAAAACCCCTGAAGAAGCATAACAGGAAGAATTATGTAATCCTCTGAATGTAATATTCTATCAAAGCAGTAACCATTTTAAGGGTGGGGTCCATCTCCTGCTTGTTAAGGAGATGGGGTCCTATTCTAATATTTGCAAATATTCTGAATAAACTGAGTCTTTTTACGGTTCTTTGGTTGTCAAGTCTGTTTTTTAATGATGTTTTCTCATGTTACTCCTCTGTAGTTTGGGCTTTTATTCGTGTCACCTTTCAGTTTCTCCATGGCAACAGTGACCATTAAGGGGCTTCCACAAAGAAGACGGGATAAACTATTCTCCAAAGCACCTGAAGGCAGGAAATAATCAAGGGGAGAAGCAACTTAGAATTAAGGAGAAATTTCCTGACAGTTAGAACAATTAAACTTGCCTCCAGAACTTGTGGATGATCCACCACTGGAGTTTTTCAAGAAGAAGTTGGACATCTATTTGTCTGAAATGGTTATAGAGATTCCTGCTTGAGCAAGGGGTTGGACTAGAAGACCTCCAAGGTCCCTTCCAACTCTATAATGCTGTTAACTTTCCTCCAATCAGCTTCAAAGGCAACCTTCACTCCTACTACACCCCTTCTGCATCTCTGCCTTCAGCTTTACCATTTTTCATGATTGTCACAGCACTTATGAATCCATTCCCCCCCTCCTCAAACCCTAAAATTTATCACATTCATTGCAATTACATTTTCCCCCCATATCATCACCACCACCACTCTCCTAAGTATTGCCAGTAAAAACTTAAAACAGAAACGGCAAGCAACTTTAGGGTTTCAAGGTGAGGCTATTCAAAATGCTGCAGCATGGCGGTGTGGAATTTTACACACCCGCTGCAACCTGTTGTTATATGAGGTGCAGTCCAGGCTTGGGGAATTCGCTCCCATTTCTGAATTGTCAAAAGGCTCTGAGACAAACAGGGCAGCGCAGCGGTTAAGACACTGGGCTTGTCAGCTGGAAAGTCGGCAGCCCAGATTCGAGACCCGAGCGCCACACGATGGAGTGAGATCCTGTCTTTGCCTCAGTCCTGCCCAGCCAGCAGTTCGAAAGCATGAAAACACAAGTAGATAAATAGGTACCACTTAGGTGGGAATGTAACAGTCCTCAATGATGTCACATGCTGGCCACATGACTGCAGAAATGTTTCTGGACAGCACTAGATCAATGGCCTTGAAACGGAGATGAGCCGATAACAACTAACGCAGGGGTGGGCAACTATGGCCCTTTTATGAATTATGGACTTCAACTCCCAGAATTCCTGAGCAAGCATGGCTTGCTCAGGAATTCTGGGAGTTGAAGTCCATAATTCATAAAAGGGCCATAGTTGCCCACCCCTGAACTAACGGAATAAAATCCACAGGGACTCCTTTACCTTCGTCTCACTGAGACAAATAAATCAAGCTATTTAAAACCAACAGACAAACCCAACCTAACCTAAGCTTAAAGCTAAGAGGCTGACTTTCTATGGAACTGAATCCCTGGGACTTTAATTGACCTGCTGACCAGCTGTTTTGGCTAGGATATTTTAAAGGAGTGGAGAATTTGAACTTACATTTTTATTGCAAACTATTTTGGAATTTAAAGCAGGCTCATTTTCTACTAGACAATTCTCCTCCAGAAGTTTATACAGGTTGTCCTCGACTTAGGACCACTAGAAGAGAACATTACTGTGGAAAATACTCAAGGACAGAACCAAATAATCAAGGAGAGAAGCAACCTAGAACCAAAGAGGAATTTCCTGACAGTGAGAACAATCAACCAGTGGAACAGAAGTTGCCTCCAGAAGTGGTGGATGCTCCATCACTGGAGGTTTTCAAGACAGGGCTGGACAACCGTTTGTCTGAAAGGCTTTAGGGTTTCCTGCTTGAGCGGGGGGTTGGACTAGAAGACCTCCAAGGTCCCTTCCAACTCTCTGTTATCCTGTATTGCGAATCCAATTTAGGATGGAAGGGGATTGAGAGAGTCCTTTCAGTTTCTCAATTCTGAAATCTAGTGATAATGTGAGGATGTTCAGCCCAGAACCAGCAGCCTTAGCCCAAGGATAGAGTTAGTCCTACTAAAATATAAGACCTAGACTTAGTGCAGTAGAACTCCAAAGTTCAAGTGAAGCCATCAAGTTCAGCCTTCAATGAGGCAGAAAATGCGGGGTTCATGCCCCCCCCGCGCAACACACACAAGAAAGAGACAATTGTCCAAAGAGTCCCAGTTCTGTTTTCTAACTTTACAGTACAGAGTTGGAAAGGACCTTGTAGGTCATCAACTCCAACCCCCTGCCCAAGCAGGAGACCCTACACCATTTCTGACAGATGGCAATCCAATCTCTTCTTGAAAGCCTCCAGGGATGAAGCTCCCACAACTTCTGAGGGCAACTTCTGTTCCGTTGGTTGGTTGTTCTCATTGTTAGAAAGTTTCTCCTTATTTCCAGGTTGAATCTCTCATTGATCAGTTTCCATCCATTATTCCTTGTCTGGCCTTCAGGTGCTGTAGAAAATAGCTTGACCCCTTCCTCCTCTCTGTGGCAGCCCCTCAAATATTGAAAGACTGCTATCATGTCATCCCTGGTCCTTCTCTTCCCTAGACTAACCCGGCCCAGTTCCTGCAACCGTTCGTTGTATGTTTTAGCCTCCAGTCCCCTCACCATCTTGGTTGCTCTTCTCTGCACTCTTTCTAGAATCTCAACATTTTTTTTATGTTGTGGTGACCAAAATGCCGTATTCTAGGTCCGATCTTACTAAGGCTTTGCAGAGTAGTATCAGTGCCTCCTTCAATCCCTATGATAATGCGGCTGATTCCATAACTGTTCTTAACTCTCAAAAAAAATCTCCAGCTCCCGATTCACCAAGATGATCCTAAAATGGTGGTTCCCTCAAAAAGATTGGCAGCTCAGTTTCAGTGGGTGGATTAACAGACATGAAATTGGTTAAAAAAATATTCACGGCCGAGTACGCTTCCCTCCCTCTCGTCTAATGCCATAATAATAAAAAAGTGAGCCTTTGTCGTTCATGCTTGAATTTTCCAATATGAGCTCTGAATAACAAAAGAACAGAGTTAGAAGTAACCCCCCTCTTCTTCGTGGAAGCCCCTCAAGTACTGGAAGACTGCTATCATGTCACCCCCCTAGTCCAGGGGTGTCCAACCTTGGCAACTTTAAGACTTGTGGACTTCAACTCCCAGAATTCTCCAGCCATAGCTGGAGAGGAGAATTCTGGGAGTTAAAGTCCACAAGCCTTAAAGTTGTCAGGTTTGGGGACCCTTGGCTTACACTAATATTTGTATGTATTTCCCATCGCAGGAAACATACCCGTTTGGGGCAACAGTTAGGGGGTGTTTGCAAATTGGGGGGTGGGGGGGAGGAATTGAAAAAAATCAAAATGGTTGTTGTAACAATTACGCCACACTTGTTGGAAACAGGGGCGGGGCTTTGATTGAATGGTTGCGGTTGCCATCTTGAATTGTTTGACAATTTACAATGGTGTGCAAATGTTGTTTATCTCTATGTGCCTGTTGATGGCTTGATTTGTCTGCTAAGCTTCCAGGAATTTGCCAACATTTCTTCATTTAACTTGGTGTAGCATGCTCAGTGAGCTTTGCTGGCTGAGGAATTCTGGGAGTTGAAGTCCACAAGTCTTAAAGTTGCCAAGGTTGGACACCCCTGTGCCTAGTCCTTCTTTTCATTATACATAGTATAATGTATTATAATATTCATTATTATTTCATTTCACGCTGTATAATAAATACAATGATTCCCCCAAAATAAGACCCTGTCTTATTATTATTTTTTTGCCACAAAAAAAGGCACCAGGTCTTATTTTGGGGGATGCCATCCATTGACTAACCTCACTTGATGTAAGAAAGATACTTAATATATTGAATGACTCCTCTCATCCGGGACATCAGCTCTTTGAACTATTACCATCGAAGGAGATTTAGGGTATTAAGAACAAGGACGACCAGATTTAAGAACAGTTTTTATCAAGTGCAGTTTTGAGTTTGAATGCAGGGTCATAAGATTTTTGTGGAATTTAAATGGCTGAGAGTAATGGGGTATTTTTAAATTGCATAGAGATTATTGTATGGTTGGTTGTGTTTAGTTCAATTTTTTTCTTTCTTTTCTTTTAGTGGTGTTTGTCCAGTTTTACTTTGTGGAAGAGCACCTCATTTCGTTGCACCTGCTAGCGAGTGTAATGACAAATAAACTCTTATGTCTTATGTCTTGCATGCATTGCCCCCAGCTTCCTTTTCACTGTCAGAATCCTTCAGGAATTTCTTCTGTGGCTGGCAAGGCTTTCCTGAAGGTCTCTGCAGCTGATAAGAGAGCTCTGGATCGATCCAGAGCTTTGTTATCAGCTACAGAGGCCTTCAGGAAAGTCTTGCCAGCCTTGCCGGCCGCAGAAGAAATGGGCCAGCAAGGAAGGTGTCGGGGTGTGCAAGGCCTGGCTACAACTGTCCAAAGGCAAGTAGTAAGGCAGCTCCACTCCCCCCATGCTCACCGTAGCTTAATTTTTACCCGTACACTCTGGAGTGGGTGGGATCTTAATTAGGGCTTATTTTGGTGGTAGGGCTTATATTGGGCACATGTGTAAAAAATCAGACTAGGACTTACTTTCAGGGTAGATCGTATTTTCAGGAAAACAGAGTACATACACACTTCCTGCAACTGTTCTTCGTACATTTTGGTCTCCAGTCCCCTAATCATCTTTGTTGCTCTTCTCTGCACTTTTTCTAGAGTCTCCACATCTTTTTTATAATGGCGGTGACCAAAACTGGTTGCACGACTCCAATTCTGATCTTACTAAGGCTTTGTAAAGCGATAGTAGAACTTCTCCCGGATCTTGATTCTATCCCTCTGTTAATGCAGCCTAGGATTGCATTGGCTTTTTTTGGCAGCTTCCACATACGGTTGGCTCCTACTTAAATGATTGTCTACTGGGACGCCAAGATCCCTCTCGCCATTATAACCATTGAGCCAGGGATGTCCTATTCTATACCTGTAGATTTGGGGCATAATTTTGTGTCCCCTGAGTGTAGGCCAGGCTTTACAGAGTCAGAATAAATGGATTTGTCTAATGCACGAATCAATCAAATAGGACATTATTCTCACCACTGAAAATAATGGGGGAAAAAACAGATCTGCATTCAAATATGGCATTGAAGCCTATTAAAAAGATGCTGATGGGATTATTTAAGGTGTGTAGCTCGATGGAGTTTGTTACAGTGTTTGTTACAGTTCCTATAGTTGTCTTTTTTTCTCATTCTTCCCTCCCTTCTGAAGGGACATACTGTAATAGTAGAATAGCACAATAGGTAGAATTAGTGGGACATAATAATAACTTGCTATTTTGCTCCTGTAAAAATTAGAATTGCCTCTGCCATTTGCTTCGACCAGTAATCTAATTCTTGCTATCTTGCTTTTTTCTTTTTTTGGTATAACTTGGTACCTGGAACGGAATACGTTATAGTTTGGCAGGGTTACACTGGACAAATACCTGTGTTGCTAGGTATCCAGCCCTTCCTGTTCCTTGCTGCACAGCCAATGCAGAGCTACGAGGAAGGCACGTGCCAGGGAACCAGAATTGGTGGTACTGAGCTGATTTCTCTGGAGCTATAAAAGGACTCCATTCCTTCCCCAAGGTGTGGCCTTCCTTACACGTCTCTTTTTGTATATGTTTGGAATGGTTTACCCAGCTCTTTGATCAAATTAAATGCGGATTCTTTCTACAGAGGAATGATTGAGTCTGTCATCTGCACCTCTATAACTGTCTGGTTTGGTTCTGCAACCCAACAGGACAGACACAGACTTCTGAGGGTAATTAGGACTGAAGAAAAAACAACGGCTACCAACCTGCCTTCAATTGACTTGTATACTGCACGAGTCAAAAAGAGGGCTATGAAAATATCTACAGACCCCTCACATCCCAGACATAAACTGTTTCAACTCCTCCCCTCAAAACGACACTATAGAGCCCTGCACACCAGAACAACTGGACACAAGGACAGTTTTTTTCCTGAAAGCCATCACTCTGCTAAACAACTAATTCCCTCAGCACTGTCCAACTATTTAAAAAGTCTGCACTACTATTACTATTAATCTTCTCATCACTCCTTATTACCCGTCCCCTCCCACTTGTGACTGTATGACTGTAACTTTGTCGCTTGTATCCTTATGATTTATATTGACTGTTTCCTACTATGATTCGATTGCTTATTGTACCCTATGACTATCATTAAGTGTTGTGCCTTATGATTCTTGACTCTTGACAAATGTATCTTTTCTTTTATGTACACTGAGAGCATTTGCACCAAGACAAATTCCTTGTATGTCCAATCACACTTGGTCAATAAAGAATTCTATCCTATCCTATCAATCCTATCCTATCCTATCCTATCCTATCCTATCCTATCCTATCCTATCCTATCCTATCCTATCCTATCCTATCCTATCCTATCCTATCCTATCCTATTCTCAAGCCACTGCTTAAGTTCTTCGTTTGGCTCATTGTTGATTTAAGTGTATTGCCAAACCTCACATTTTCCTTCATGTACATTTCACACAGTCTTCAACTCATTTCCCAAAGGACCAACCATTGTGCAAACACCTTGAGTTCACTGGTTCTACTTCGGGGCAAGGAAGGGAGCAGACAGCTGATTTGGGATGATTTGGGGAAGCTAAACTGGATTCTGATTAGTTCCTGAGTTGGATTGAGAAATCCTAGCATCTTAGGTTACCTCGGGAATACGGCTTCCTGGAGATCTGGTGGATTTGGGCTCACTTTTTAGAATTTGGGTAATGAGGTAGCACCTGCACAAAGAGCAGACAAGGCCAGAGAGAGGTGGAAGGTGGGCTTCTTGGAACAGTGGTAGAATTGGGATCATTTTTTAGAATTTGGGAAATGAGATAGCACCTGAACAGAGAGCAGACAAGGCCAGAGAGATGAGGGCATAGTAGGAGAAATGCAACATGGAGAGTGTACTTTGCTTTTGGAAGGAGTCAAGAAAATATTTGCTTGGACATTTGTCCGAGAAAAGCACTTTCTAGAAGCTTTGCCACCAGAAAAGGACATTCTTAAATTCCAGGGGTCTCTTCTAGAAATTGCATAATTATATGTCAAAGTTAGAAGAACTCCGAGGTCTATCTAGTGTATCATTTGTCTGAAATGGCATAGGGCTTCCTGCTTGAGCAGGGGGTTGGACTAGAAGACCTCCAAGGTCCCTTCCAACTCTGTTATTCTGTTATGTTCTGTTATTCTCCATATTGATACCTGAACGTTCACGTCACGCTTATGAAAAGGATAAAATTCAACGGCAACCATGCCACTCTGATTCCAACCAGTAGTTCCTATTCCTAATAGAAGAAGGTGTGAGTAACCTGATATTTTAACTGGTGGTACTTTTGGAGCAAATACACCGCCTCAGTGGCAGAATGGCACTTAGCAACCCCTTAGCTTGCAACTGCTACTCAAGCCAGATTTGAGAAACGTCCACATTCTGCTAATAACTATTTGCTCCTATTTCTCTCCTCTCTGTCTACTCGCCTTCTCAACCATCAAAGTTGCTATTATGGAAAAGGATGAAACATACAACGCTGTGTAACAACAATTTGGGTGTATTCTGATAGCAGGAAAACAGTTAAACTAAAGGCACAGCTACCAACTCTGAACCTCTTGAGATGCCTTCAAAGATTATGTTCTGGAAAGTTTCTCATACATCCTGAAATAGTTTCTCCATTTTGGTCCCTGCAGTCACCACCAAGACTTTCAACCCATGCTTTCTGAGGCTATTCAGAAGACCGTCGTGGCGGAACCCAACCTCCCTTAATGTTCACGTCCTAAAGTTTGTCAAAGAATGGAGAATGTTTGGATGTGCTTCATAATGCCAGATCTGCATACTTAACTTCCTTCCTTAACCATTACAAGTCCACAGGTGTCTTTTACTAGCTTCTAGATTCATAAACAACCAACTGCACCCACCCCACGGCAATGAATGGGACTCCAGTTCCCATCTCTTTCTTGAGCAGTTGTGGAGGAGATATTCTCCAAGGGCCTGTATTGCACCTCTCTCCTCTTTTAACAACAGCAATGAAAATGAACATTGGTGATCAAAACTCTTTGTCTTGATATGACCGGATTAAAGATGGATAAGTGAGTTGTAATCATACGTAACTTAGGACAGTGATCCCCAACCTTTTTACGCCGTGGCCGGTACCGGCATCAGCTGGGCGCCGCCATCTTTTTGATGAAACGTGCTTCCGGTGAGCTTTCTACCCGGAAAAGCTCACCGGAGCGCTGGCGCCGCCATCTTTTTGATGAAAATGTGCTTCCGGTGAGCTTTCTACCGGAAAAGCTCACCGGAAGCACTTTTTCATCAAAAAAGATGGCAGCGCCCAGCAGCCAGCGGCCCGGTAGGACTTGTTCCACGGACGGCACGGTCCGCGGACCGGTGGTTGGGGCCCTGGCTTAGGAGAAGGATAACAGGAAACCAGAAATAGGAGCAACTGGGTTTGCTAAAGAGGTTTCTTTCCAAATAGGCTTCTGACATGTACTGGGCAAGCAACAATGTTATGGTAGCAACTTCCGCTTTTTATCTACCTTTCGTGCAAACAGCTCCCCTCCCTCCGGCTTGTATAAACGCCTGCCGAATAAAATCATTTGGGGTTCTTGCAAAAGAGCTGCAGTGGTGCAGGGGTTAGAATGCAGTACTGCAGGCTACTACTGCTGCTGACTGCCGGCTGCCTGCAATTTGGCAGTTCGAATCTCACCAGGCTCAAGGTTGACTCAGCCTTCCATCCTTCTGAGGTGGGACCCAGATTGTTGGGGGCGAAAGGCTGACTCTGTAAACCACTTAGAGAGGGCTGTAAAGCACTGTGAAGGGGTATATAAGTCTAAGTGCTAGTGCTATTAAGGGAGGAGCCACCTTTGTCCAGCTTTAAATAAACGTGTGGCTCAGAGTGAATTGAACTCTGCCTCTTTGCTCATGCCGAGAGTGATGTAGAATTCCTGCTTGACCTTGGGGATGGAGATCTGGAAATGACTCTCCCATTGCTTTTGGTGCCAGTTTCAAGGGATCTCTTTGGAAATTGCCCACTTGGAACCAGTGATTAAATGTGGTTTTTAAAAAAAGGGAGCTTGCAACAAAGAGGATGTGTTGAGAAATGCAAAATTCAGGGTATCTGAGGAGCGGATGGGATAAGCCCACCCCACGTGTGCTTGGGAAAGAGGCCTGGTATAGGTCCCCTCTGCTAAGGAACTAAAGTCAACGGTATCAAGCAGAAGGGCCTTTTCTGCTGTGGCCCCACCTCTTTGGAACACTCTACCATCGGAGGTGAAAACGGAACCCTCTCTTTTGGCCTTCCGGAAGGGTCTCAAAACCTGGGTTTGCTGGTTGGCTTGGGGCCCTGAGGTAGGCGCTCATCATTGGAGGTGGCTGATGGGATCAGGAGAACTCAGCACTGGAGGTGGCTGATGGGACAAGAAGACCTCACCACTGGAGGTGGCTGATGGGATCAGGAGACCTCGCCACTGGAGGTTGTTAGGTATAACATTGATACTAAATATGGTTTGGGTGAATAAATATATAAAACTTAGATATCATGGTTTAAGTGCTTATCACTTTAAGCACAATGCAGCAAGCAATTAGCCGATTAAGGGTGCGGTTAGAAGTTACAATATAAGGAAGCATTAGAAGCTGGAAAGCTGGCTGTCTGTAACTGGCTGTAACTGTAACTGTGTGCTGCTGCGACTAACTGTGTCTTGCTGTGACTAACTGTGATTACTGACTGTGAGTGCCTGTGACTGAACTGTTATTGTTTGCTACTGTTTGCTGATTTACTGCGTAAGTCTACTGAATATCCAGCGTTTGTTTCTCTGGAGAGTGAAACCGGAGGAGGAGAAGATATCTTTATCGGCTGATAAAGATATTGCAGGAACTCTTAACTTGGACTATACTAGTGAGTCTTACTGGATGGAAATACTGTGAATGACTTAATGGACTGAATGACAATGCTTAAACTCTAACTGGATTAAAAACTATTTAAACTACAAACAGTGTTTGTGTTTCAGTGTGTGTATACTCTGGGGCCCTTCCACTCTCGTTTGGCTTCCTGGCTTGACTACTGCTGCAATACTCTGCTAGGGGTTAATCCTCAAACCCTAACAGAGGTGGCTGATGGGACAAGAAGACCTCACCACTGGAGGTGGCTGATGGGATCAGGAGACCTCACCACTGGAGGTGGCTGATGGGACAAGAAGACCTCACCACTGGAGGTGGCTGATGGGATCAGGAGACCTCACCATTGGAGGTGGCTGATGGGACAACAAGACCTCACCACTGGAGGTGGCTGATGGGACAACAAGACCTCACCACTGGAGGTGGATGATGGGACAAGAAGACAGGTTGTCCCATCCATCTCTTAACTCTTGTAGGCATCTGTTTTTAATAGCCTTTTCATAGTGGCTCATTTTAATCTATTGATGACTTTGTTTTTGGCTTCTATAGTTTGGAAGCTGCCCAGAATGTTCTTGTAGGGGAGTTGGGCAGCATAGAAATTTAATAAACAAACAATAACAACAAAAAACAAACAAATAAATTTAAAAAACCAGTTCAACCTCGTATCTCCCCCACTATAACCCACTGCAATGTCTCAACCCTGTAGTGCCAAGTCCTTGAGGTGCTTCAGAAAGGGTTCTAGAAGGAAAAGGTAGAGTTTTAAAGAGGTTAAAAGTCACTTAGTGTCCACAACACAGGAGACACTTATGGGACAACAGGTGATGTTCCTTGCCAACCCCCAGCAGTTACCTGTGCTAGACCTTGCTTATCCAGTGTTTCCCACCATTCTTCAATAAGGACGGTTAGCATCCTTTGGCCTTTTCAGCTGGACTTTCAGCCTCTTCATCCCAATCTGGAAGCCATTCATGGCCTGGATGGCCGCTTGGGCGCTAGCAGGATTGTCAAAACTCACAAAGCCTGTCAAAACACAAGGAAGGTGCAGGATTTAACCAGCTGAAGGGGGGTGACGGGAACATCCCATGCTAGATCACTTCAAGGATGAACATGGAACAGGCGGGCAAGGAGCTGCCCCCTCCCCCGCCCAGCGCTTGATGCAGGAAACTTCCAGCTTCTGATAATGTCATGGCAGGTTTGAGTGAGCAGCGTTGGGAATGGAATGGGTCGAGCGTTCGCCTCAGCTGAAAGTTGGCCGAGAGGGAGGATGAGAAGCAAGCCATGGAAAAGTTAGATTTTTGAGGTGGAGGAATACACCAGATGGACCATCAGAGGGTCATTGAAATGGACAGTTCCTCTGCTGAAGGTATTCTTACAGAGGAGAGAAGGTAGGGGTGTTGCCAGGAGGGAGTAAAACATACGGTCGGGGTGGGATTCAACCGGTTCGGACTGGTTCGAGTGAACCGGTTGTTCTGGCGATGAGTTGGCCTCGTCCACCCACACCTGCCCTAGTCTGTCCTATATTTTCTTTCCTATATTCTTTCCTAGTCTGTCTTATATTTTCTTTGTTTGAAGCCCAGCTGATAGGCATGGAAGAACGGAGTGCCACGCTTCAGCTGTTTTACTCACCGGGGCCGAAGGTAAGGTAAGTCTTAGAGCTGTTTTCAAATGCACCACGTGTGCTCACCGAACCGGTTGTTACACCAGTTGAATCCCACCACTGCATACGATGAATGGTTGCAGGAACTGGGCCTGGCTAGTCTAGTGAAGAGAAGGACCAGGGGAGACATGATAGCAGCCTTCCAATATTTGAGGGGCTCCCACAGAGAGGAGGAAGGGGGTCAACCTACTTTCCAAGGCACCCGAAGTCCAGACAAGGAACAATGGATGGAAACTGATCAAGGAGAGACTCAACCTGGAAATAAGGAGGAGTTTCCTGACAGTGAGAACAATCAACCGATAGAACAGAAGTTGTCTTCGGAAGTTGTGGGAGCTTCATCCCTGGAAGCTTTCAAGAAGAGATTGGACTGCCATCTGTCAGAAATGGTGTAGGGTCTCCTGCTTGGGTGGGGGGTTGGACTAGATGAGCTACAAGGTCCCTTCCGACTCTGTTAATCTATAAAGGATCACAGTGAGATGTCCACCTCAAGCTACAAGATAATTTTCATAGAATCATATAATACTAGGGCCGGAAGGGACTTTAGAGGTCTTCTTGTCCAAAGGAAAGATTGTCCAGTCTCTTCTTGAAAACCTCCACTGATGGAGCAACTACACCTCCAGGAGGCGAGCTGTTCCACTAGTTAATCATTCTTACTGTCTGGCCCACCCAAAATATTGGTCCACCCAATTTTCATAACACCAAAACTGCTGGTGGTTTTATTACTGGATTAGCATTTGTATAGGTCACCAAGAAGGTGCTGTCCTTGATGGTTGGGTGGATAGCACGGGGATGACAAATGCAGGAGCCAGGATTGTATCTTGGATTTGGAGACCAAAGTAGGGATTCTGCCACATGAAAAGAAAAAACAACAACAACTATGTCAAGCCTATTTTAAGGCTTACAACCAGAGGTTCCCAAACTTGGCAACTTTAAGACTTGTGCATTTCAACTCCCAGAATTCTCCAGCCATAGCTGGAGAGGAGAATTCTGGGAGTTAAAGTCCTCAAGCCTTAAAGTTGTCAGGTTTGGGGACCCTTGGCTTACACTAATATTTGTATGTATTTCCCATCGCAGGAAACATACCCGTTTGGGGCAACAGTTAGGGGTGTTTGCAAATTGGGGGGGGAGGAATTGAAAAAAATCAAAATGGTTGTTGTAACAATTACGCCATACTTGTTGGAAACAGGGGCGGGGCTTTGATTGAATGGTTGTGGTTGCCATCTTGAATTGTTTGACAATTTACAATGGTGTGCAAATGTTGTTTATCTCTATGTGCCTGTTGATGGCTTGATTTGTCTGCTAAGCTTCCAGGAATTTGCCAACATTTCTTCATTTAACTTGGTATAGCATGCTCAGTGTAAACTCTAGGTTTTGATTGACTAGAATGATTTGGTTGTTATTGAACTGGCCTGAAACATTTAGAAACTTCTTCCTTCCTTCCTTCCTTCCTTCCTTCCTTCCTTCCTTCCTTCCTTCCTTCCTTCCTTCCTTCCTTCCTTCCTTCCTTCCTTCCTTCCTTCCTTCCCTCCCTTCCTCCCTCCCTCCTCCTTCCCTCCTCCCTCCCTTCCTTTCCTTCTGCCATCTCTCCCTACATGTTTTCCTTCCTTCCTTCCTTCCTTCCTTCCTTCCTTCCTTCCTTCCTTCCTTCCTTCCTTCCTTCCTTCCTTCCTTTCTTCCTTCCTTCCTTCCTTCATTTTTCTTCCTTCCTCCCTCCCTCCTTCCCTTCCTTCCTTCCTTCCTTCCTTCCTTCCTTCCTTCCTTTTTTTCTTCCTTCCTTTCTTCCGCCATCACTCCCTACATGTTTTTCTTCCTTCCTTCCCTCCCTCCCTCCTTCCTTCCTTCCTTCCTTCCTTCCTTCCTTCTCCTTCTACCGCTTCTCCCTACATCTGTCTTCCTTTTTTCCTTTCCTTCCTTTCTTCCGCCATCCCTCCCTACATGTTTTTCTTCCTTCCTTCCTTCCTTCCTTCCTTCCTTCTCCCTACATCTGTCTTCCTTTTTCCTTCCTTCCTTTCTTCCGCCATCCCTCCTACATGTTTTCCTTCCTTCCTTGTGCCTTCCCTCCTATGTTTTTTCCTTCCTTCCTTCCTTCCTTCCTTCCTTCCTTCCTTCCTTCCTTCCTTCCTTCCTTCCTTCCTTCCTTCCTTCCCTCCTTCCCTCCTTCTTTCCTTCCTTTCTCCCTCCCACTCTCCCTCCCTCCTCCTTTCTTTTAACTTTTTTCAGTTTTTGTTTCCATTCATGTTTTATCTTACAGTAAACTTTAATAAAATCTTTAATAAAACCACTTGGGGAAGAAAAAAAAAATTCACCACAGCAGTCAACATGCCTTTTGCCTCTGGAATTTTTTTGCCTTTCACTGCTGGGTTCTCCTGCAGAGACCAAAAGCAACAGAAAAATCTCAAACCGGTAAAATGGAAAAGAAGCTGTTGATGAAACTAGATATCAATGCAGCGACTCAATTAAAACAATAACAATATTATCCAGGAAGCCACGCAGCTCCTTGGAGAGAAAACCAACATGATTTTTGTTTTCTGTCCTGGCCCTCTGCAGAGTTAAAGCTCAGCAGGAATATTCCATTCACGGCATCCAATTTTGTCCTGCTGTTTCTAGCATTTGCTTCCCACAAATACACTCGGCAGGGTTGCTTTGTTAAAATTTCTTCAGACAAGCACTCTTATTCTTGCAGGATCTGCTTCCCCCCCTCCCCAGAATTTTTAGAAATTACACTTCTGTACCAAGGGAAAAAAAATATTTGTAGCTCAGGGTTGAACAGCAGGGGTCCTCGAGGCTCTCTGAGCTTGGTTGTTTTCCTGCAGACATTTCATGACCCAAATAGGCAACATCATCAGTGCTAGAAAAGAGTGGGATTTGAAGAGAGGAGGAAGAGGAGAATGAGGAAGAGGAGGACTGTGGGGTTCTTGGTGCTCTCTGAGCTTGGTTGTTTTCTCAGAGACATTTCATGACTCAACTAGGTGACATCAGCAGTGTTAGTAGGGCGTGGGGTTTGCAGGGGAGTGAAGCAGAACAAAGAGGAGGAAGAGGAGGAAGAGAATGAGGAGTATGAGGAAGAGGAATGTGAGGTCCTTGGTGCTCTCTGAACTTGGTTGTTTTCTCGCAGACATTTCGTTACTCAACTAGGCAACATCAGCAGTGCTAGTAGGGCATGGGGTTTGCAGGGGAGGAGGAGGAGGAGGAGGGGAGGAGGAGGAGGAGGAGGAAGAGGAGGAGGAAGAGGAGGAGGAGGAGGAGGAGGAGAGAAGAGGAAGAGGAAGAGGAGGAGGAGGACTGTGGGGTCCTTGGTGCTCTCTGAGCTTGGCTGTTTTCTCACAGACATTTCATGACCCAAATAGGCAACATCATAAGTGCTAGAAAAGATTGGGATTTGAAGAGAGGAGGAGGAGGAGTATGAGGAAGAGGAAGACTGTGGGGTCCTTGGTGCTCTCTGAGCCTGGCTGTTTTCTTGCAGACATTTCATGACCCAACCAGGTAACATCATCAGTACTTGAAGGGACTGAGGTTTGCTATCTGTTTGTAGATTAGTGGCTTGTCCTGTCAGTACTAGTGGGGTGGTCTTGATCATTCCTTGATTAAACTGAATATTGCCTGCACTTTTGCTCATCACATTACAAAAAAGGATGTTGAGACTTTGAAAAAAAGGTGCAAAGAGGAGCAACTAAGATGATTAAAGGCCTGGAGACAAAAAACGTATGAAGAACAGCTGCAGGATTTGGGTTTGTTGTAAGTTTAGGACTACCTGTACTTAGCAAGATAAAATTTGGGCTCCATTGTGGCCATACTACCTGTAGTTACTCAGTGGGGAAGCCAACTCAGGATGAGAACTACTCCCACTGCTCATAAAACAGTGCAACACGAGGAAGGCATAATTTTGAAGAACGAGGAAGGGAAAAACAGAATAGCAGAGGTTAAAAATACAAAAACCCACCTTCTCTGTTCGTGTTAATTAATAATCAGAAAATATATGTACCACTCTGAGAAAGGTTGATGGGAGGACAAGGTTTTGTGATAAATCTGTTTTATGGGTATTTTTCCCCCTTTCCAGGAATTGCCTCAAAAAGGACTGCACAAAATAATTGATTTAGCAAGGCAGTTAAGCGTGGAGAAATTTGCAAGCTCAGGGCATTCGTTGTTCCTTGTCCGGCAAAGTTGCTGGATTGTTGTTTTTTTAAAAAAACAAGGGGTTATTTATCTGAAGGGAAGGGGGAAATGTAGAAGTTGCAACCAAGAGAAGAAATTGCAAAGAGAAATACTTTGGCTGGAAAGAAGGATGAGTGGAGATTGAGAACCATGCTTTGTGTGCCTGGATTCTGTGTGCGACTGCAGAAGGGAAGATGCGGCTCCTGGTTATTCTCTGAGCTGGGTGGTTTTCTTGCAAACGTATCGTTACCAAACTTGGTAACCTCATCAGTGCCAGAAAGTGCAAGAAACAAACGTTGGCAAAGAAAGCAACCAAGCTCAGAGAGCACCAAGGATCCCACAGTTCAACCCTGAACTACAAATATTCCCTTCTAATCAAACCATTTGTAATATAAACAGAAATCAAATTCCATACCCTTCTAATATTGATAATGTAACCTAAAGGTAGTTCCCCTCGCACATACATGCTAGTTGTTTCCAGCACTGTCTGAAGACGTCTCTGTGGTCATGTGGCTGGCGTGACTAAACGCTGAAGGCGCATGGAACGCTGTTCCCTTCCCATCAAAGGGGTCCCTATTTTTCTACTTGCATTTTTGTTACATGCTTTCAAACTGCTAGGTTGGCAGAAGCTGCTGGGACAAGGAACGTGAGTTCCGCGGCGCTAGGGATTTGAACCGCCAAACTGCCGACCTTTCTGATCAGAAGCTCAGCATCTTAGCCCCTGAGCCACCGCGTCCCTTATAATGTAACCTAGTTGGGTAATAAAATATCTGCAAGGAAACAATCCGCTGCATCAAGGATCACACAGTCCTCCTCCTCCTCCTCTCTCCACGGGCACTGATTATGTTCCTAACTGGGTCGAAATGTCAGAAAACAACAAAGCTCAAGAGCACCTAGGATCACACAACCCCTCCTCCTCCTCTCCTCCTCCTCCTCTTCTTCTTCCATAAACTTCACTCCTTCTAGCACTGTCATGAAATGTCTGCAAGAAAACAACCATTCATAGCATCAAGTTACCCTTTCCCTCCTCCTCCTCCTCTCCTCCTCCTCCTCCTCCTCCTCCTCCTCCTCCTCCTCCTCCTCCTCCTCCTCCTCCTCCTCCTCTCTTCTTCCTTTTCTTCTCCAAAACTTCACTCCCTTCTAGCACTGTCATGAAATGTCTGCAAGAAAACAACAAAGCTCAAAGAGCACCCTTTCTCCTCCCTCCCTCCAATCCTCCTCCTCCTCCTCCTTCCTCCTCCTCCTCCTCCTCCTTTCCTCCTCCTCCTCCTCCTCCTTCTTCTTCTTCCTTTTCTTCTCCATAAACTTCACTCCCTTCTAGCACTGTCATGAAATGTCTGCAAGAAAACAACCAAGTTCAGGTAGCATCAAGGATTCTACAGCCTTTCCCTCCTCCTCCTCCTCCTCCTCCTCCTCCTCCTCCTCCTCCTCCTCCTCCTCCTCCTCCTCCTCCTCCTCCTCCTCCTCCTCCTCCTCCTCCTCTAACTGACCCATAAAAGAGAACACATTTTTTCCCTTTAGCATCCTCAAAAAAAAACTCAGAAAAAAAAATTGCATTAACTTGGTCATTGCTGGAAAGGTACTATTAACCTCCGATAGATTGTTCCATGTCAGAAAGCAATTAGCTAGGTTTTTTCTTTCTTTCTTAATATTTTAGCATGTTTGTAGTTGATGTTTTACACTGAATTTTGATGTAAAGCTATCATTAACATTGGCTTGATGGACTCTTTCTGAAACAGGGTTTAACAAGAATTTAACCTTAAATCTAGCTGGCATGATTTTATAAAGATGGCTATCAGTTCTCATAATCCCATTACAGTTCTTCTTAAAAATAAATGAGGTTTTCCACGGCAAAATGATGATACGAGCAGAAAAATATATATATATATAATGTTAAGTTTTCATTGATCCGTCATATAATTTCTTCAGGCTGGAGTTCATTTATAAGAAAGAGTAAGTACAGAATAATTGCTGAGAAAAATCACCTCGTGGCCCGGGTGGGATAAAAATAGATGACTTTAAAAAATGATTTTTTAAAAAAAAAATGTAAATGGGATGTTTTATTTTATTTAGAAAGAAATCCAATTAGAGCAAGAGGCTCTCTCCGCTTCTCAATGGATGTACTTAAAATGAGATCTAAGCAGAATAGAACCAAAGGAAGACGAAACTTTTACAGATGATCCTCAACTCACAGCAATTCATTTAGTGGCCATTCCAAGTTACGACAGCACTGACAAAAGTGACTTATGACCATTTTTCACACTTAGGCCCGCTGCAGCATCCCCCGTGGTCACATGATCAAAATTCAGATGCTTGGCAACTGACTCGTATTTATGACGGTTGCAATGTGATCCCCTTTTACGACCTTTGGACGAGCAATGGGAGCAATGGGGAAGCCAGATTCGCTTAACAATTTTGTTACTAGTTTAACAACAGTGTGGGGGTTCACTTGACCGCTGTGAAAAGAAAGATTGTCAAAGGGGGAGGGGGAAAACTCACCGGACAGCTGTCTCACTTAACAACGGAAATTTGGGGCTCAGTGGTGGTCGTGAGTCGAGGACGACCTGATCTTAAAAAGGGCTCAAAGCTGAACGACAATGGGAATCTCAGAGGCACCACTTCAGTCTGTTCTTTTCGAGAGAAAGTATTGGACGTTAAGCAGGAGGAGGATGGAATACGGGACTCCTTGACTTACGACCACAATTAAGCCAAACATTTCTGTTGCTAAGTGAGATAGTTGTTGAGTTTTGCCCATTTTACAACCTTTCTTGCTGCAATTATTAAGGAGGAGAAGGAAGGAAGAGGTGGAAAAGGAAGGAGGAAGAGGAGGAGGAGGAGGAGGAAGGAGGAGGTAGGAGAAAGGAGGAGGTAGGAGGTAGAGGAGGACTTTGAGGTTCTTCATGCTCTGTGAGCTTGTCTGTTTCATTGTGGACATTTAGTGGCCGTTAACCAGGTAACATAATCAGTGCTAGAAGGAAGGGGGGTTTGCAGGATGGAAAACAAGGGGAGGAGGAGGAAGAGGAAAACTATTTGGTCCTTGGTGCTCTCTGAGCTTGGTTGTTTCCTTGCAAACATTTTCTGACCCAACTAGATAACTTTATCAGCACCAGAAGCAGTGGTGGGATTCAGCCAGTTCTCACCGGTTCAGGCGAACCTTTAGCTAACTTTCTGAGCAGTGAACCGGCTGTTGGAAGAAACAGCCTTTTGTTTTTTCCCACCTTACAGAGTTAATCCTGTTAGGAAGGCAGGAAGGAGACATTCTGGTGTTTCTAGCCTAATCCTTATCTTTACTATTGCCCTGCTTAAGTGTTTTCAGAAACTGCCTCTGCAGTTAAGCCTTGTTACATTGTAACAGCTAATGGTTTTTGGCAGTATGCCCAGACTTTCTGTCACCTGAGCTTCTCCAGAGGTGGCTTTTTTTTTTTTTATTAGGGGCTTGACTTTCTTAAAGGGGAAGGGTTGTTTTAAGCTTTTTACACTGCTTTACTGGTTCCTGGCACTGTCCTTTTGGAGTGTACTTCCAAGAGGCAGGATGCAAGCTTGGCCCTCATTTTCTTACTGCCTTTCTGTATATGCATATGTTCTTTCCTTAAATCTGGATGATTTCCTTAGGACATCTTGTGACGTGAGTGAGACCAGCTGGTATCTTTAAGTGGTGCAAATGGATCTAAGGATTGCTTTTCCTGGGTGGGAACGGGTGCTTTGTCAGTTCACTAAGCACAGGAGTCTCTTGTCTATGGAGATTCTTCTGTCGTACAGGTCATGGCTGTCCCAAAGGTGCTTTTTTCAAGAGGCAACTGGACTTTTTTGGTTTCCAGAAAGTCCAGTTGCCTCTTGAAAAAACACTTTTGGGACAGGAGTCTCTTGCATTGCTTTGGAGTGACAAAGGCACACGATTGCTCACTGATAGTATGATTTTTTTTTTTTTAAAAAAAGGGAGGTAGGGGTGTGGATCCTCCAATTCCTTTTAGTTTTCTCTCATGATAAGGCGGCTTAGCAACATGGCTTGAAGTTTATATTTAGATATCTGTGGTATGTGCTAATTTTATTATGATACTGACAAGCGTGGGAGGCTTGACAAATAAAATAATATTTTATTTTATAAAATAATATGGGTCCCATATATATTTTGTTAATTTGTCTCTTTAGCTCAGCATTTCGTAGGCCAAATATGCCCACCCACTTTCTGGGGAGCTTAGACGACCTCCCCGCTAAAAGGTTTCACTTTATGAGCAAGAGTTGACTGCTGATAATTATAGTTGCATTTTAACTATTTTAATCCCTCAAGGTGCTCGGGCACCCTGCCTGATTTGTAACTCCGGGTTGCAGGTATTGCTGATGGAAAGGAAGCTATTCAGACAGAACGGTTTAGGTTTCCATGATGGCTGTGACTGTCATTGATCTTCAGTCTGTATTCCCCCATTTCGAATCTAACGATTGGTATTCAGGGCAGCTTTTTGCAAGCAAAGAAGCTTTTTGGATTGCTGTACAGGTAATCCTTGGCTTGCAACAATTCATTTAGTGACCATTCAAAGTTACAATGGCGCTGAAAAAAGTGACTGATGACCACTTTTCATACTTACGACCATTGCAGCATCCCCAGTCATGAGAGGCTGGGCGAGGCGAAGTGCCCCTCAACATGAGTGGTGTCGAGTGTTGGGTGTGCCCACCTAGTCACATGACTACCCAGCCATTCCTACCCAGATGGTCATTAGGGAAGAGAACCAGTTGTTAAAATTATTTGAATCTAGAAGGGAGTGGGATTTGATTTCAATTTATGCTCTAGTATCTTGCCCTGTCAGTGTTGATGGGGGCCTTAGCAGTAGTTCTTTGGTTAGGTTGTTGCTTACTATTAGTTTGCTCCTCTGAGTTGGCGATTCCCTGACTGGAAGGAACAGAGAACAAACAGAGGAAGCTGCCTAGGGCAGTGATGGCTAACCTTTTTGGCACTGTGCCCAAAACAAGGTGTGTGCACCCGTGAATGACCCCCCCCTGCACATGCGCCCTGCCCCACGCAGAAACCCAAGGACCAGCTGGCCGATGGGAGGCCTGCGCGTGCATGCATGGCGGAGCTGAGCTTGGTCGATGGCTCATGTGCCCAAGAGAGAGGGCATGCGTGCCATAGGTTCGCCGTCATGGGGCTAGGGCCACCTCCAGGTGAGATGGGCGGCATGTAAGTTGAAAATAAAAGAAACAAATAAAGAGTCTCTGATGTACATAGTACATTAGTAAAGGGACATAGGAACCTTGGCACATAGACTCCAACTTCCAAACTCTTGAGAATTAGGTATTAGCTGGTTGGTTGGTTGATGGATTATATATAGCTTGCTCCTGGTCATCTCCCTTCCTTCCCTCTCGTCCTTCCTTCTTCCTTCCTGCCTTTCTTTCTTTCTTTCTTCCTTCCTTCCTTCCTTCCTTCCTGCCCTCCCTCCTTCCTTTCTCCTCCCTCCCTCCTTCCTTCCTATCCATCTATCTATCTAGCCTCTCTCATCTGTCATCTATCTATCTATCTATCTATCTATCTATCTATCTATCTATCTATCTATCTATCTATCTATCCTCTCTCCTGGTATCTATCATCTATCTATATCTATCTATCATTTTATTTATCTTATTTTATTTTATTTGTCAATAGCTTACAAGATAATAAACATAGGTATAAATACAGGAAATAGGTACGAATAATTGGGGATAATAGGACAGAGACGGTAGGCACGATTGTGTGCTTATGCATCCCAACATCTGTCATCTATCATCTCTATCTATCTATCTATCTATCTATCTATCTATCTATCTATCTATCTATCTATCTATCTATCTATCTACCTACCTACCTACATCTATCTATCTATCTATCTATATCTATCTATCTATCTATCTATCTATCTATCTTATCTATCTATCTACCATTTACCTACCTACCTACCTAGCTACCTATCTACATCTATCTATCTATCTATCTATCTATCTATCTATCTATCTATCTATCTATCTATCTATCTACCTACCTACCTACCTACTACCTACCTACCTACCTACCTCTATCTATCTATCTATCTATCTATCTATCTATCTATCTATCTATCTATCTATCTATCTATCTATCTATCTATCTATCATCTATCCATCCATCCATCCTTTATCATCTTTCTATCTGTCTCTCTGTCTCTCTGTTTCTCTCTCTCTCTCTCTAGCTATGTATCTATCCATCCATCCATCTATCATCTGTCTATCTGTCTATCTGTCTATCTGTCTGTCTGTCTGTCTGTCTGTCTACCCGTCCATCCATCCATCCAATTAGTCACCGGATAATGCCAGGTGGTCCCTGCCCCTTTTAAGTGCCCTTTCCTGGTCAAGATTGTCAGGCCCAAGCCTGGCCAGGCCCAAGCCTGGAGTGGCGAAAGCACCCACTTCTGCTCTTTGTTGCAGACATACCAGCTAAGACTAAAAGTTTTGTTAAGTCGGGGGATTCCTTGACAATGAAATTTATCTCCTCAATAAGCAATCAACATTATAATAAAGGAAAAATGCTTTGTGTGCACCTTTGAGAGTGCATCGGATATTAATCTAAACATCAAATTAATTATAGTTTGCAAAATGAATAGTGGTGCACGAGACCCTGGTACTTCTCTGGCGCTCGCTCCTCTCCCCTTCCCCACTGCCGCTCCAGGCTGACTCCCCTCCCCTAATTGTGGTCTGGGGGTGGGAAAAAGGGTCCCCTTTCTTTATCCCTGACTCTCCCTTCAGTGGGAATCTCCCTCATCCTGCTAGGAACAGAAGATCCAGCAAAGAGAGTGAGTGCCAAACAGGGAAAACTTGATCAGCAGATGGAGAAGGGACAAACGCTCCAATTGACAATTGGACACCTTCAAATAAGGTAGGAAATGAGTAACTCAATCCCTGTAATGTTGTGGAGAATTCCTCCCTCCCTCCCTCCCTCCCTTTTCCTTCCTCCCTTCCTCCTTTCCTTCCTCCCTTCCCTCCCCCTTCCTCCCTTTTCCTTCCTCCCTTTCTTCCTTTCTTCCTTTTCTTCCTTTCTTTCTCCCTCCTTTTTCCTCCCTCCCTTTTTCTTTCTTTGCTTCCTCCCTCCTTTTTCCTTCCTCTGTCCCTCCCTCCTTTTCCTTCCTCCCCCCCTTCCCTCTTCCTCCCCCTCCCTCTTTCCTTCCTTTCTTCTTTCTTTCCTCTTTCCTTCCTTCCTTCCCTTTCCTTCCTCCCTCTTTCCTTCCTCCTTCCTTCCTCCTCTCCTTCTTCCTCCTTCCTCCTTCCTTCCTTCCTTTTTCCTTCCTTTCTTCTTTCTTTTCCTTTTCTTTCTTCCTTCCTTCCTTTCCCTCCTTCCTTCCTCCCTCCATTTTCCTTCCTTCCTCCCTCTCTCTTTTCCTTCCTTCCTTTCCTTCCTTCCTTCTTCCTTCCTTCCTTCCTTCCTTCCTTCCTTCCTTCCTTCCTTCCTTCCTTCCTTCCTTCCTTTTCCTTCCTTCCTTCCTTCTTCCCCTCCCTCCCTCCCTCCCTCCTCCTCCCATATGAATGATGAATGACTTACGCGTGTTTCTCACATTTGTGACCACTGCAGCGTCCCCACGGCCACGTGAGCAAAATTCAGATGCTTCGAACTGACTCACCTTTACTATGGGCACAGGGATTCCCCTCTGACAAGCCAAGTCAAGGGGGAAGCCACTTAACAACCGCGTCGCTAACTCAGCCACTGCGTGATTCGCTTAATAACTGTGGCAAGAAGAACCATAAAACAGGCCAAGACACACTTAACAACTATCTCGCTTAGCCACATAATTTTTTGGGTCATAAGTCAAGGATTACCAGCATTTTTCTGACCTGCATTCCTCTCCCACATGTCCACTATTATTCTTTATGTTGTGTCCAGCCAGTTCAAAATCAATCACCAAGAACCCAAATCTGACCCAAGTATAAACCGACATATGCACACCCCAGAGCTTTCTGTTCCCGTCACACCAGAATCTTCTCTCCGATATTGTTCATGGACAAAGGTTGGGATTGTCTATGTTTCCCTGTTGACATTCCATGCTTGCTTCCAACGGCCTCCTTGAACCTGGCCGAGGTCTCCATTTTTCATGTGGACAGACACCTTTGTTGGAACTCCTGAGTGCTGTTCATCCAAAGGACGAATTTGGGACTCATGTTGAAGAACGTTGACTTCTGCCTCTGTACCCCCCCCCCCCCCGTTTTTGGCCTTTGTACCCCCACTTCAGCTCATACATTCTTCTATTTCTTCTGACCCTAAACCACAGTGGTGGATCAACTCACTTTTCAGAGTTGTAACCCATCTGGAATTTGGACATGAAGGGGAGAAATGCCCCCAAGTTGACTTTGAGCTGGGTCTGGAGAAGATTGAAAAAGCAAAGAAGTTCCTCCTGAACTTCAATTTTTGAGGTCCCACCTGGCTGTTGCGGGAAGGCAAGGGTTGGGCAGGTGAGAGAAGTTTTGGAACCAATGCAGGTGAGCGGATAGCGAGCAGCTCATGAGGGGAGTGAAGTGATGGCGGGAAATGAATGCAAGGTGTTCCAAGTGGCACCTCCCACCCCGTCCAACAACATGGCATCCAAAACAATTAGCAGCAGCACAAGAGGAAAGAGGGGCGAGGATGGGGACCACCTACCAAGAGTTCAAACTTTGATGTTCCCACATGCATCCTGAAACCCAACCCTTCAGGGTCCCAAAGGTGCTATTCCAAAAGGCAACTGGACTTCCCTGGTTTTTCTTGAAGACGTTTCTGAACAGAAGATGCTTCTTGGATGAGAAGCAAAACCTCTTCAAGCAAAGCCAAGAAAGTCCAGTTGCCTTTTGACAAAGCACCTTTGGGACGACCATGACCTGGATGGCTGAGCATCTCCAACCCTTCTGTCTTTCGCCAAAGGAGGTTGAATCCTGCTGATGACCAACTACACCGTTGAGTTCACATTCACCTCTCCTCTCTTCCTTCCCTTCTTCCCATCCCTCCTTCTCTGCTTTGACATTCCACATTTCTCTCTCCATCCACCACCCTGACCAACCTCTCTCCTCCATGGCTCCTTTCCCTGTCCCTTCTCCCAGTGCAGAATGGGACAACTCGCCATGGCCAACTCAACGCAGCCAACTCAATGCAGCCAACTTAATGTTGCCAACTCAACATGCCCAACTCAACGTGGCCAATTCACTGCGGGACGATTCAACAAATACAAAAGTTTAAAGGAATTTCAAATGGAATCCTGGCAAATAATAATCAAAGTAGGTCAATCCAGAAATACAACCGTTACGATAATTTTGGCCAAAATGTAGCTACCCTTAATAAAAGCAACAGAGGTAAAGATAAATGTTTCCCTTGCACATACGTGCTAGTCATTTCTGGCTCTAGGGGTGATGCTCATTTCCATTACAAAGCCGAAGAGCCAATGCTGTCCGAAGACGTCTCCGTGGTCATGTGGCTGGCACGACTAAACACTGAAGGTGCACTATTACCTTCCCACCAAAAGTGGTCCCTATTTTTCTACTTGCATTTTTTTACATGCTTTCGAACTGCTAGATTGGCAGAAGCTGTTGGGACAAGTAACAGGAGCTCACTCCGTTACACGGAGCTAGGGATTCGAACTGCCGACCTTTCTAATGGACAAGCTCAGTGTCTTAGCCACTGAGCCAAAGTAACGGAATGGATCGATTAGTACAGCATTGAACTGTCCCGCAATGAGCTGACTGTGATAAGTTGGCCACGGCGAATTGTCCTAGAGCCCTCCCCAACCCCCAGTGTATGGGGGCTTCCCCATTCTCTGCAGCCAGGATTTGGGGTGTGCAACCCCACATATTCCCTTGTGCAGCAGGAAACACAGGACTTGAGTCGGAGACAATAAGAAGGAAGGAGGTGGAGAAGGTACCGGAAAGGGACGGGAGGGAAGGAAGGACAGAGTTGATCAACAAAGGTAAACTGAGAGGGGAGGGAAAAGTCAGCTGAATATAAATTTGCAAAAAAAACAGAAAATAAACCAAAATAAAAATAGCAGTCTGAAGGAAACCAAAATAATAATAATAATAATAATAATAATAATAATAATAATAATAATAATAATAATAATAATAATAATAATAATAATAATAAAGGTCAAAGTAGTTCAGAGAAAAGTTCCTTTCCTGGATGAATCTAATTGTTTTGTTATCTTTACCCACCAAAGCATTTACTTTGGTTTGTCGCCCGATCCACAAACACTTTCGAGGAGATGACATTACCGAATGGCAGGAACATCTGCATCAGCTCTGCGTCCCCAAACTCCTGGGGCAGATGGTAGATAAACAGGTTGCAGCCCTCTGGTCCTAGGGGGAAGGTGGAGGAGGACAGAGAAAGAGGGAGGGAGAGAGGGAGGGAGAGAGAGAAAGAGAGAGAGAGAGAGAGGGAGGTAAGACGTCAGAAAGTGAGGATGTCTCAGTTGGGACAAAATATGGGTTCTACCCAGGGGTGGGCTGCTGGGGGCTCGCAGGGGCTCAGGAGAGCTCCTAGCTAAGACTCTTTGGGGCTTGGAAAGCTCCCAATAATCTCAGAAAGACAAGCAGCAAAAGCTCTTAATAGGCTTAATTGAACTTCTGGGCATTCAGCCAAGAGCACTTCACTCCTGGTAAAAGTGTGGCAAGCTAGATAAACAATCCACTCAGCACTTGCAAGAGAGAGCCATTGAGAAAAATCAGATTACATAGCCTCCGAGGGGATTAATTCCAAAATAATACGGTAAGAATCACGTCACTCACCAGAAACTCCACTAAGACTCCAAGATCCCTCTCACAGTCACTGCTATTAAGCCTGGTTTCACCCAGTCTTTTATTTAAGTAATTAAATGCATGAAGTAATAAACAACTTTTTGGTATATATCTTTTTTTTAGGTAATTAGGGCAAAGAAGTGACATTGAGCTGGCCACACCCACCCATTCACATGACCACCTAGCCACGCCCACCCAGCCACACCCACCCAGCCAGTCATTAGGACAGAGAGACCCTTGCTAAAAAAATTTGAAGACCACCCCTGATTCTACCACAACTCACTCATTGTCTTCTATAACCCAAAGTATCTGAGAAATGAAAATACGAATCACTGTGAGGCATAAAATAAAGAGGTAAACTTTCTTTTTGGTCATGTTGTTAAGATGGTCTGAAGGAGATCAGATCAGCTCTGACGCCTAACAGAAGCCAGTGGTTAAAAAACCATGTTGGGGAGGCATAAATATGCATAAAACGATACTTCTCACTTTTTAACCCATGAGAAGGAAACTGGTTAGAAACCTCAGAATTATTGGGTTTCTTTTCTCTCTGTTGAGGGACACAGTGAAACCTTAGTAGATGTATTTCCCTCCTGTGAAGAAGCAGAAGAAGGAGAAGCGGAGGAGGAGGAGGAGGAAGAAGAAAAAAGGAGGAGGAGGAGGAAACAGAAAGAAACAGAAGGAAAAAGGAAAAAGAAAAGAAGGAAAAAGAAAAGGAAGAAGGAAGAAGGAAGAGGGGGAGAAGGAGAAGAAGAAGGAAAGGAAAAGAAGGAAAGGAAGGAAAAAGAAAAGGAAGGAGGAAGGAGGAGAAGAAAAAGAAGGAGGAGGAGAAAAAGGGAAAAGAAAAGGAAGAAGGAAAAAGAAGGAAGGAGGAGGAGGAGGAGGAAAAAGAAGGAAGAAGAGGAAGAGGAGAATTCTTTCATAATGGGATGAATCCTCTTTTTCAAGGATACCAGAAACAAAAAGCAGCATCTGCTCTCCAATGCCTTCTTAGAAAGATGTCATGTGGGAATGGTATAGTATATAAAGTTTCAGGAATTTCTACTTCCTGGTTCTTGAAATTTGAGAGGGAAGACACAGAGATATCTGCAGGACAGAGTTATAAATGTGAAGATGGACAACGAACAATCAGTAACGCTATGTACAGCCTTGGTAAGGCCACACTTGGAATCCTGCATCCAATTGTGGTCACCATGATATTAAAAAAGATGTTGAGACTCTAGAAAGAGTGCAAGAGAAGAGCAATAAAGATGATTAGGGGGCTGGAGGCTAAACCATATGAACAGATGCTGGAATTGTGGGTATGTCTGCCCAATTTGATGATAAGAAGGGCAGCAGTCTTCCAATATTTGAGGCGCTGTCACCGAGAAGAAGGAGTTCAACCTCTTCTCCAAAGCACCTGAAGGCAGGACAAGAAGCAACGGATGGAAATTAATCAAGGAGAGAAAGCAACCGAAAACTAAGGAGAAAGTTTAAGAGTGAGGACAATTAACTAGTGGAACTTCTTGCCTCCAGAAGTTGTGGCTGCTCCATCACTGGAGGTTTCCAAGAAGAGACTGGACAACCATTTTTTCTGGAATGATATAAGGTTTCCTGCTTGTGCAGGAACCTTCCAGCTCTGTTTCCTTTCCAGCTCTGTTATTATGTATTTTGATGTGGGTAATTAAGAGATGGGGCTTTGATGGGATGGATGCCATCTTTTGGTTCTCTCTCTCTCTCTCTCTCTCTCTCTCTCTCTTTCACACACACACACACACACCCCTCCAGTGGGGAGAAGAAGGAACAAGAACGTTGGCCTATCTAGACGAGTCTGTTTTTTAATGCTTTTGCTTTTCACGGGGGCATAATTATAATGTCACAACACTGCAAATTACAACTTTGCCTTTCCTGTTAGAGTGAGGAATTCACAAAGGGGCTCTCCCCCCCCCCACTTTTTATGGGCCGTTACTCAATCCTTGGCTGGCAGGTCAGTTCCGCCAAGTCAGGATTCTGACAGATGCCCATTTAAAGCTCATTAAAATTCCCTGGTCTCTGTTGTGATTGAAAGTCCTGTTCTCTCGCTGCATTTTCGTTTCGGATTAATAGAAAAGGGGAGCCTTGATGAAGACTTGCCGGATGCAAATTTTTTTCCAGGGTGCTTGCAAAGCTGAGAGCATGTGTGGATGCCATGCCCTTGTTGGAGTCTGATTCTGAGGGGGAGATTGAGGAGCTGACAGGGAGTGTGGATCCGGTGGCTGTGGAAGAAACGGAGGAAGGGCACAGTCTGGCTGGGCATTCAGAGGAAGACCCAAGGCCACCCCTTCTTCATCCTAGGGCACACAAGGAGGAACAGAGAAAGGAGCAATGTGGCTTACGGGAGCGAAAAGGGCTCTGATCACTTTCATTAGTTGCAGCTGGGAGAACAGGATATAAGAAGGGTGTTTGCACACAGCACCTTGCTGGAAGCAAAGCGTGCATTATTTTTGTCAAGGATTATCTGGATGTTGGCGTCCTCCCAACTGTGTGTGCTTCGTTACCTTTTGGAAGTCTGCAATTTATTATCCTGCCCTGTTGTGTTAATTACTTCAGCGTGGTTTGTGTCGGTTTTTTAATTTCTCATTTATCTGTACTTTGGTTTCGGACTGTATTTCTTCCCTTTGTGGACTGTTTTTGGAAGAGTTTGATCTCCAGCCGAGGATAATTGGACATTTGGAGCCAAGTTGGAGCTATTAAAGGGAATTTATCTAATTTTGTGACTTTGTTATTTTTGTGCCACGCCCCTTTGGGTCATCACAGTGGATCTTCCAAGGTTCTGGTTGATTACATTCCAAGGTGCTCAGACCAGTGGTGGGATTCCACATTTTTTCCTACAGTGAGGAATAAGCAAATTATGTGGATGGACAATGAACCAAAAGAGCAGACATAGCATTAAGTTGCGAGTGTTATTTAAAAGAAAAAAATTAGACATAATCGGTAGTCCACAAAGTACTAGGGAAAACTTCTGCAGCCTTCAACCAGCAAGTTGTCACCTTCTGGTCTACATCTTTGCTGGATATGACTAAACCGATGTCAGTTGGAGAAATCGTAGGTAGAATTAACACAATACATGTGTGTCGTTCGGATTATAATAATGGGAGCATTATTCAGCACCAATTTATTTATTGAGCTGGGAACTTGGCTTTTGTGTTTCTCCTGTAATGCAATCTTTGTTGATTCTTCTGAATTATTCCCTTTCTCTTTGCATTCATCTTCTGCTTATAAAGAAATAATATCAGCGCGTTGGCAAAAGGAATAGTTGAAAATGAGTTCATTTCTTTAAAAAATGCTGTAAGTTCTGATGTAAAAAAAAAGTGCCAGAAAAGAAATATGCTAAGAAATTCTCTTTATACCAAGTTTTCTCATAGAGTTTGTATCCTTTCACAAACTTTAGGGGAATTGTGTAAGAATACTTTGGGGGTTTTTTTTTTTTGGGGGGATTAATGCCCAAAAGATGCTTGGTGCAAGAATTCAGTGTGTTTCTGTTTTCTCTTCTTCTCGGTGAATCCAAAATGCTCAATGCATCCAGAAAAATCAATACTTTTCATACAAGGCTGTAAAACTCATCAACTGAACTATTTCAGAATTTGTGGTTTTCTCCATACACGTCCATTTACTCAAGTATTGATTACAATGGACAATAATAATAATAGAGGATGGGGGGGGGGGGAATCCATCTACAGATGTTCCAGTGAGAAGAAAGTGGAAGCTCAAATGACAATAGGTGTCTCAGGTTTAAAAAGACCACAAGAACTTATTAACAAAAGCTGACTATATTCAGAATAACAAAGTTGGAAGGGACCTATTCCTCACCATACAAAAGTGATCAATGATACCTTTGGGTGGTTATTGTCTTCTGCAAGGCCAGCCCATTTGTTGAGTTCATCCTCAGGTTGAATATGCCCAATGAAATTTGAAGTAGAGAAAAGTAAAGTCTTACACTTAGGCAAGAAAAACCAAAAGTACACATATAGATTGGGTGAAACCAGGCTCAATAGCAGTAACTGGGAGAGGGATCTTGGAGTCTTGGTGGTCAACCAGTTAAATAGGAGCCAGCAGTGTGTGGTAGCAGCCAAAAAAGCCAATCCTAAGTTGTATTAACAGAGGAATACAATCAAGATCAAAGGAAATACTAATACCACTCTATAAAACCTTAGTAAGACCGCACCTAGAATACTGCATCCAGTTTTGGTCACCACACTATAAAAAAGTTGAGACTCTAGAAAGAGTGCAGAGAAGAGCAACCAGGGTGATTAGGGGACTGGAGGCTACAACATACGATGAATGGTTGCAGGAACTGGGCTTGGCTAGTCTAGTGAAGAGAAGGACCAGGGGAGACAGGAGAGCAGTCTTCCAATATTTGAGGGGCTGCCCCAGGGAGGAGGAAGGGGTCCAGCTATTTTCTAAAGCACCCGAAGGCCAGACAAGGAACAATGGACAGAAACTGATCAAGGAGAGATTCAACCTAGAAATAAGAAGAAATTTTCTGACAGTGAGAACCATCAACCAATGGAACAGAAGTTGCCTTCAGAAGTTGTGGGAGCTCCATCACTGGAGGCTTTCAAGAAGAGACTGGACTGCCATCTGTCAAAAATGGTGTAGGGTCCCCTTGGGTGGGGGGTTGGACTAGATGACCTATAAGGTCCCTTCCAACTCTGTTAATCTGTATATGAATCTTGAGTTCCTTCCCAGTAGGATATTGCAAGGTCTCCACCAGGCTTTGAGAATTGCATGTCAGAAGTTAGAAGTTGAAGGTATAAGTAAACATTAAGAATTCCTGTGGGTTCCAATCAGGTGTGTTCATGGTGGCTGGAAGGATGGGAGGTTTGAGGGAGGAGGAATGTAATGGAAAGAGAACATTTGCAGGAGACCAGAGTATGCAATCAAGTTTATCCTTACAAGATTTTCTTCCTTAGAATTCTGGCATTGACATTTATCCAGCTTCAAGAGAACTGGGGATGATCAGATTACATGAGACCCACCCCAAATTTAGTGAAAGGAAATGTGGCAGATATACTGTAGGCAGGTAAGTAGGTAGGTAGATAGATAGATAAATAGATTAAATAGGGTAAATATAGATAGATTATAGAAATATGATAGTTAAGGTAGGATAGATGATAGACAGATACCGGTAGATGGATAGCTGGATAGCTAGATGATGGATACATACATAGATAAATGATAGATGATAGAAAGATGATAGCTAGATAAGAGATAGCTAGATAGATAGATAGATAGATAGATAGATAGATAGATAGATAGATAGATGGATGGATGGATGGATGGATGGATGGATGGATGGATGGATGGATGGATGGATAGATAGATAAGATAGATAATGGATGGGTAAGATATTTGTTTGTTTATTTATTTATTAGAGTTATTAAATTTATTTGCCATCCATCTCACCTTGAGGTGATTCAGATAGATGGATGTATAAAATGATTAAGATGATTAGATGTGTGTGTGTGTGTGTGTGCTATGAATGTGTGTGTGTGTATAGATATATAGATGGATGGATGGATGAATGGATAGATAGATAGATGAATAGATAGATAGATAGATAGATAGATAGATTAGACAAATGAACAGATTAGATAGATAGATAGATAGATAGCTGGATAGTTGGATAGCTAGATAGATAGGTACAGGTGGATGGATGGATGGATGGAAGGAGAGAGAGATGATAGAGGGATAGATAGAGGGATTGATAGATAATACAGATGGATGGATGGATGGAGAGAGAGATGATAAATAGATAGATGGATGGATGGATGGATAGATAAATAGATATGATATAAATGGAGATGGATGGACAGATAATCAGATAATCAGACAGACAGACAGACAGACAGACAGACAGATAGAGATATTAGGACCGGAGGTATGAAGGAAGATACCTGAAAAAAAATGCAAGCTTTCATGGATTAGATTAATTTTCTTACTAGGCTTCAAGGAAAATTGAATTACAGTTCAAAGCTGGTTTGCCCAGCAGGGGCATCCGTAAGTCGAAATAGAAGAGGGGAGAACAAATGTTAAAAGGATGGTTTCCACCATGGGGTCAAAGCCTAAACGAAGCCTCCAGCCAGCGGCTTCTTCTCAAGGCTCACGTGATCCACTGTAAGAGGGTTGGCAAAGAGCTGTGGGCTCTCTAAATTGGTGTCATAAAAAGTCTCAAGGATAAAGAAAAATTCCACCATAGAAAAAAAAAAGGTACACATTTGGATAAAAGTGGATCAAATAAGCAGTGGAACTTTTGAGCTTGGCTCCCTTCAGCATGTTGTCCTGGAATTAGGCATTAACAATCCTCTTGAGAAATAAGGCCTCTGTCTTTAGAGCGTGTTGTTGTGTCTATTGTAAGTCAGAAACCCTCTCAAGATCTACATGACATCTATAAAGTTCAAGAACAGGAAGATTTAGCCTATTCCCTCCCCCCACCTCCTTTTCATCTTATCTTAAAGTTCCTGGATTTTGACACCAGTGGCTGTAAACAGAAGGCAGATAAACCAAGACATTTGGTGAATATCAAGTTGAAAAACATGGCAGTTTGTTCTTTTCTCAATCATAGATAGTCCTTGACTTGCAATCGTTCATTTAGCAACTGTTTGAAGCTACAATGGCACTGAAAAAAGCGATTGATGATATCTACCTATCTATCATCTCTCTCTCTCTCTATCTTATCTATCTGCTTCATCTATCTACTGTATCCAGGGGTGGGATTCCAAAATTTTAACAACCGGTTCTGTGGGCGTGGCTTAGGTGGTGGGCGTGGCTTGGTGGTCATGTGACTGGGTGGACATGGCTTGGTGGTCATGTTATTGGCTGGGTGTGGCCAACTCAATATCACATTGAGGCACGCATCTCCTCGCCTGGCCTCTCATGACTGTGGGGATGCTGCAACTGTCGTAAGTGTGAAAAATGGTCATAAGTCCCTTTTTTTCAGTGCCATTGTAACTTTGAATGGTCATCAACACAAGCAAAGTACCAGCAAAGGACAAAAAAAAACCTCCAGAGAAGTTCCTGAGACAGGAAGTCTAGTCCTGCCAAGAATGTAATAAGGGTTAATGGAGAGGCAGTTTCTGTAAGCAACACCAGAATGTTTCCTTCCTGCCTTCCTTACAGGATTAGGCCAGTAATTTCTTCTGACAACCGATTCTCCAAACTGCTTAGAATGTTAACAACCGGTTCTAGCGAATAGGTGTGAATTGGTAGAATCCCACCCCTGACTGTATCTATCATCTATTGATCAAACTATCTCTATCATCTATCTCTCATCTCTCTCTCATCTGTCTATCTCTATCTGTCTGTCTGTCTGCCCCTCCGTCTATCCATCCATCCATCTATTGTATCTGTCTGTCTTTGTCTGTCTATATCTATCTATCTACCTACCTACCTACCTACCTACCTACCTACCTACCTACCTACCTACCTATCAATCTCTATTATCTACCAATCTATCAATCATCTCTGTCTGTCTATTATCCATCCATCCATCCATCTTTCTATCTATCTAATCTATCTGCTGTATCTATGTACTGTATCCATCATCTATCAATCTATCTCTCTATCTCTCTATCATCAATTTCTCTCTCTCTCTCTCTCTCTCATCTGTCTCTCTATCTGTCTCTCTGTCTGTCCATCCATCCATCCATCTTATTTATCTACTGTATCTATCTATCTGTCTGTCTGTCTGTCTGTCTGTCTGTCTGTCCGTCCGTCCATCCATCCATCCATCCATCCATCCATCCATCCATCCATCCATCCATCTTAATAGACTTATATAACGCTTCACACCGCTTTATAGCCCTCCTTAAGCAGCCTATTGACCCCCAACAATCTGGGTCCTCATTTTACTCAGAAGGATGGAAGGCTGAGTCAACCTTGAGCCAGTCAGGATCAAACTCCTGGCAGTGGGCAGAGTTAACCTGCAATACTGCATTCTAACCACCAAGACACCATAACTGTATATCATCTGTCTGTCTGTCTGTCTGTCTGTCTGTCTGTCTGTCTGTCTGTCTGTCTGTCTGTCTGTCTATTTATCTATCTATTCATCTATCACAATAGCACTTACGTATATATTGCTTCATGGTGCTTTCCAGCCCTCTCTAAGCAGTTTACAGAGTCAATCTCTTGCCCCCCAACAATCTGGGTCCTCATATTATTGACCTCAGAAGGAGGAAAGGCTGAGTCAACCTTGAGTCCGTCAGGGTCGAACTGCAGCCAGTGAGCAGAGTTAGCCTGCAATACTGCATTCTAACCACTGCGACACCAAGGCTCTTATAAATAACTTATCCTCTTCCCTTGATTTACTGTTGATTTGGCCACCTCTAACAAGATGTCTCTTCTGCTCTGAGCCCTGGATACCTGCAATATCCTATGGGACAGTTGGTTTAGCCTTGTTTCTGAAGCTAGAGAAAGTCCACGGTCATTTCAGCATTTCAGCCTCTCAAAGACTCATTGTTGTGGCCCACCAGCAGCCAACGAAGCTGGCGACAGACTCGGTAAGTGAGGAGGTTGGGGAGGAACATGGGCCTGTCCTGGAGTCGGGAGAAGGTTCTGACGAAGGCTCTGCGTCAAAGGCAGAGATGGGGCCAGGGCCGTCCAACAATTATCATCTGCCTTTGGAGTTGGAGATCAGTGAGGCAGAAGAATAGCTGGAGCCTATTCCCAGTATGCGCATGCACAGAGCTGCCAGGAGAAGGGAACCAATTAAGGAACAAGGGTCAACTCGGGAGTACAGGCTCAAGTGGACAGTGAACAGCCCCTCCCATAGGGAATGAAGAGGAGCGAAAGGGGAGTGGGGTTTTGCAGGAGACAGTTCAATTCATGAAGGTGAAGGTCTGTTCCTGACTTCTTGCCAAGTCATTGCTGCTACAGCGTGGCGTTTGGAAGCTATCGGCCTGGCAACTCTCCAAGCCCGATAAAGGCCTGGCAACTCTCCAAGCCCGATAAAGGTCTGTCATTGTGAAATCTCATGAAAGACTGTTTGCTGGGACTTTGCTGGAGAGGAATTCACTTTACCCTAAATAAAAGGGTCGAGGAGTTGGCTTCATGATCTCGGGAAACCCAGGTCAGAAAACTCACCTTCTCTCTGTTGCTGTGGTATCATGGGAGGTGGCTGTGGGAAGGCTTGGCCTATCTGACCATAGGCAGCAGGATAAGCAGCTAGAGGGAGAAAGGAAGAAAAGTAGACTTTAAGGCCCTTGCAGAAACAAGAAAGGAAACTTATCATCTTCTCAACCAAGAATTCAATCTCATGGGTCAGAAACAGTCTTTTGGAAGACCTTCCCTGTTGTAATGACGAGGCAGTCGAGTTGTTTGATCATGAACAACTGAATCATGATGATCTTTATTGGAGTCTAGTCTTGCGTTTATACACATTTTTAGTTATCCTCCATCATTGGTTAACTTTGGTTACTGCTTAACTTTCGTTACTGTTTAGCATAGTAATTAACACAATTAATTATCTCTAGTTAAAGTCTAACATATGTTTACTTCCTCTCTCTAATCCTCCTTTAGATGAGTGACGTTGTTTGCCTGAGTTGTATTTGCTTGGAAACATTCTTTATCTGAGGTTTGCCATCCGAGATTGGAACATTCCTGCAATTACAACTCTACACTTCCCAAAATTTAGGAAGCTAAACTTCCTAACATTCAACATTGGAAGGAGGAGATAGAATAGCTTGGAAGAGCTAAAGGAAGTTCAGCTTCCAAAAGGAAACTGGATTTCCTTGGTTTATTTCCTTTGAAAACATCTTGCTCCTCATCCAAGAAGCTTCAATCAGAATAGAGCTGGTGTTGTGGTTCGCCGGCAGCAGGTGTGGACGGCTGAGGTCTTGGAGAGCGAGGATTCAGATGAGGGGCCTGCGTGGGATGCAGGGATGGGGCCAGGACCATCAGGGAATGGAGTGCTGCCTTTGGAGATTGTGGAGGCTGGCAGCAGTGATGAAGAGGCCCCCGAGGAGCCTGTGCCCAGTGCACGTGTGTGCAGGGCTGCTCGAAGGAAAGAACAGCTGCATCAGCATGGGTGACTCTGGAGTAAGGCTGCAAGATAATGGCCCCTCCCTTAAGAGATAAAAGCCAGCTGAGAAACCGGAGTTCTTTGCAGGAAGCAAAGAAGTTTTTGCACTCAAGCCTTGTGGACGTTCAGACTCTCTTAGTTTGTGTTTGGAAACTCTTTGTGTTTAAAATAGTTCTTGGCAACTTTATCTAGTGTTCTTGGCAGCCTGGCACCACCTTGGCAAGACTCGTTCTTACCAGAGACCATTAGTTTGAAACAGCCTTTTAACCATGAAGGAACGGAATTCATAAAAGGTTTTGCTGTTACCTCCGTTTGGTGTTTGTTTCCTTGGAACAAGGTTTGGGTCAGAACAGCTGGAAGGGACCTTGGAGATCTTCTAGTCCAGCTCCCTACACAAGCAGGAGACCTTATATCATTTTACAAAGGTGGTCTTTTAATTCCAGGTTGCTTCTCTCCTTGATTAGTTTCCATCCTTTGTTTCTTGTCCTGCTTTCTGGTGCTTTGGAGAATAATTTGACCCGCTCTTTTTTGTGGCAGCCCCTCAAATATTGGAATTCTGCTATCCTTCTTTTCTCTAGACTGGCCAAACCCAAATCCTGCAACTGTTCTTCAGACATTTTCATCACCAGGCCTTTAATCGTCTTAGCTGCTCTTCTCTGCCCTTTTCCCAAAATCTCAACGTTTTTTTGGGTAATGTGCTGACCACAACTGGATGCAGTATTCCAGATGTGACCTTACTAAGTAGTTTTATAAAGCGATAATCATACTTTATAAAGTATTAAGTAGTTATAAAGTGTTAGTATTCATAAAGTACCTAAGGATTAATGAAGCGGTACTTCTTCTGAAACTTCAGGAATGGAAGAATAAACAACAGAAGAACAGAGTTGGAAGGGTCCTCGGAGGTCATCTAGTCCAACCCCCTGCTTGAGCAGGAGACCCTATATCCCCTTTTTCAAACAATCTCTTCTTGAAAACCTCCAGTGATGGAGCAGCCACAACTTCTGGAGGCAAGGCGTTCCTCGGATAAATTTGTTCCAATTGTCAGGAAATGTCTTCGTTACCAAAGAAGCTTCTTGGATGAGAAGCAAAATGTTTTCATGGGAAAAACAACAACAACAACAACAACAACAAGAAAGTCCAGTTGCCTTTTGGAAGAAGCACTTTGGGGACAACCATGAGCTGGATGACTGAGAATCTCTGCAGATGTTAGATGTTCACCTTCCACGGTTGTGCAAATCCTGTGCCTCAATTGGTCATTTGGAATGGTGAACTTATTACATCGACCGGTTTGACGGATGGGGAAAAAAATTGGGTGGCCCATGAATGATGAGGAGTCACAACAGCCGATTTCAACAATTTCAAGATGCAGAAGGTAGACCAGGATGTACTGAGACATCTCAAAGTCCTTTGGAGGAAAGAACAAGCCTCCAATCATGGTTTAATTATGAAAAATGCAGAAATGGTCTCCTTCCAGTCAGTTTAATGCACAGACATTGCCCCTATTGTTCTCTTGCAATGAGATGCGAGGTGATCTTCTTCTGAGACCTCATTTCCTGGTCTAGCCCCAGCTTGGCATTTGCTGATGGTCTCCTACACTCAAGCTCGTTCTTGGTCGTCTGATTCAAAACCAGCCAAGATTGGCTAGAATTGGCCATGTTTACGTTGTTGCCAAGGAAATGACATGGAGGTCTCTTGGAGATAAGCTTGATGCCTTACCTTTTTATCCTAAACCTTGCCTGATACCTGTTCCTCAACAGGTTACATCAGCTTAACTTTTTGCAGAACACATTCTTGTGAAAATGGCAGAGAAATGCAGATGGTACAATTTAAGGCAGCTTCCCCCATAGGACACCCTCTAAATGTACTTGGGCTGCAAACCACAGAATTTTAGTATATGGAGATGATGATGATGGATGATGGATGATGATGATGATGATGGAATTAGCCAATCCTAACTTATTTGGGGCATGTCTTAACTTCATATGGCTTAATGTAGACCTTCTACTGTCAAGCCCGAAATGGACATATGTCTAGCCATGTTAGTTAGGCTTAGTATATATTCTTTTTAAATGGACTTCATCACTTGGAAACTTGACATCTACCTTACCAAAATAAGAAGACAACAAATATAGAATAACAGAGTTGGAAGGGACCTTGGAGGTCTTCTAGTCCAACCCCCTGCTTAAGCAGGAATCATACACCACTTGAGACAAATGGTTATCCAATCTCTTCTTAAAAACTTCCAGTGTTGCAAAATTCATAACTATTGGAAGCAAGTTGTTCCACTGATTAATTGTTCTAACAGTCAGGAAATTTCTCCTTAGTTCTAAATTGCTTCTCTCCTTGATTAGTTTCCACCCATTGCTTTTTGTCCAGCCTATGTAGGGTATAATTATAACATAGTGTATAGGGTTAGACTTTTCCAAGTTGGTGCTCTGCAGACATGATGCTCAACCTTCGCATTCCCAAACAAGGTGGCTACAACTCTCATCACTCAGAATAACAACACAATAAGAGAGTTGGAGGGGACCTTGGAGGTCTTCTAGTCCAACCCCCTACTCAGGCAGGACACCCTATAACAGTCCAGACAAAGGGTTGCCCAATGTCTTCTTCAAAACTTCCAGTGTTGGAGCATTCACAACTTCTCAGCTCCCACCACTCTCGTACAAATTGCTGAAATTCCATGGCCTACAGGAACAGACCTAAGAGAAATATTTTCCTCCCCTTTTCGGTGTATTACCCTTCAACTATAAGGCAACTCTTAAGTATTTTAACAGTTAGAGATTCCATGGGGAGTGTAGCAGAATAACAGAGTTGGAAGAGACCTTGAAGATCTTCTATTCCACCCCCCTGTGCTGAAACAGGAAACCCTATACCATTTCAGTCAAGTGGTTGTCCAATCTCTTCTTTAAAAAATTCCAGTGTTGGGGCATTTACAACTTGTGGAGGCAAGTTGTTCCACTTATTAATTGTTCTAACTGTCAGTAAATTTCTCCTTAGATCTACCTTGCTTCTCTCCTTGGTTAGTTTCCATCCATTGCTTCTTGTCCTTCCTTCTGGTGCTATGGAGAGTAGCTTGACCCCTTCCTCTGTGTGGCACCCCTCAAATATTGGAAGACTGCTCTCCTGTCTCCCCTGGTCCTTCTCTTCCCTAGACTAGCCAGGCCCTGTTCTTGCAACCGTTCTTCATATTTTTAGCCTCCAGTCCCCTCATCATCTTCATTGCTCTTCTCTACATTCTTGTTAGAGTCTCAGCCAATTGGAACCCAGCCCATAAATCTGGATTGCACTAAGGTGTAGAATTAAATCTCAGCACCTCGAGTGATCTGGATAACAGAGGCCTCAGTACAGCCAACGGCAAGTGGAAAGGCTTCTCCGATCTCAAACGGAATCCAAAATAATGAACCCCTGGGGTCCCCAGCAGGAAGCAGGAAAGCAAGCAAGTGTCCATTTGCATACTTGGACTTTAATTAAGAGATGCGGCTCTTAGCATTGAACATCTCAACATGACCTATCTGTCAAGCCGTACACGCAATTAAGAGAGGGAATGAAATGCCAACCAGTTTTGAAATTTACATCTCCGGATCCCACCCCAAAAAACACCCCCTGCACAGCAAGGACTCATGGGTGTCCTTTGCACCACCGGAAGCAAACTAATTGGTTGAAGCAACAAGCTGGATTTGTTAGGTGTGAAAAGATACTGAGGCGTCTGTTTTGAATATTTTCTACAATATCCTGGTGAAATTGTGGCATGTCCTAAACTGCACGAGCGACCCCTGAGTTGAACTAATCTCCCGGTTCCCAAATCTGTGCAAAATTTCTTAACCCAAGCATGGAACGTATTTATCTAAGAAAATTTATATGTCCGCCAAGTAGGGGTGGGGTTCAAGTTTGCAACACACCTTCTGCTGCTTAGAACTGTGTGTAAAACAGCTGACGGGTGACAATCTGTGGTGCCGTGTAAATGAGCTGAGCTGGAAAATCCAGAAATAAAGCACAGACTAGAACTGGGGCGGGCAGATGGGCCCAATAGCTGATCGTCGGAGCAAACCAGCTTGCTCCCAGCTGATCTTTGGAGTAACCGGTTCATGTGAACCGGTTTGAACCGGTAGAATCCCACCCCTGCAGCCAAGTCACTCACAGTGACTCTGAACAATAATTCCACATCCCTCCTGCTGATAACCCTCAAATGATAAGGATAAGGATTAAAAATGGTCCAATTCAGAACAGAGATGGAAGGGACCTTGGAGGTCTTCTAGTCTAGCCCCCCCTGCTCAAGCAGGACACCCTATAGTATTTCAGATAAGTGGTAGTCCATTCACTTCTTAAAAGCCTCCAGCGATAAAGCACTTACAACTTCTGGTGGCTAGCTGTTCCACTGGTTAAATTGTCCTCATTCTAAGGAAGTTTCTGCTGGATTCCATTTTGCTTCTCTCCTTGATGAGTTTCCATCTCTTGTTTCTTCTCCTGCCCTCTGTTGCTTTGGAAATGAGCCATTTGATGGGTTCCATCCAGAGGTGGGTATTCAGCTGGTTCTGACCAGTTCTGGAGAACCGGTAGCAGAAATTTTGAGTAGTCCAGAGAACCGGCAAATCCCACCTCTGACTGGCCCCACCCTCACCTATTCTCTGCCTCCTATCGAGTCCTAGCTGATCGGCTAGGATTCCCCCTGCACAGGAGAACGGAGCTGGAAAGTAGGTTAGTGGGATGGGAATGGGATTTTGCAGTAACCTTCCCCTGCCACGCCCACCAAGCCACACCCACCTAACCGGTAGTAAAATGTTTTGAATCCCACCACTGGTTCCACCCCAGTCTTGGGTCCCCAATCTCATTGGCAAAACCAGGTCTACGAGGCCTTCAAAAATAGTGTCAAGATGAGGGCCAATCTTATCCGTGTAGGGAAAATGCTTCACAGGGAGGGAGCCACCGCTAAGAAGGCCCTTCTCCTTGGTCCTGCTAGATGGACGTTCTTAAGAGAGGAGAGCTCTAACATTTTTTGCCTCTCCATTCTGGCAGGTCAGGTAAATGTGAGCAGGATCAGATGGTCCTTTGAATATGTGTCTTTCCTTTCTTCTTGGATGCATCTTGATTGCCAGTTGGACCCCAAAGCCTGGATTTTTTTTTTAGCTTGATTTTACTCACTGCTTATATATTGTTTACTACAATATCCCCGTCACGGAACTACCAACTCAGACAAACAATGAGTAGACCACAGCCTAATCAAGGCACCATCAAGACCATTTCCACCAATGCTGATGTAGGTTAAGCCACCGGTATATAAACAGACACCAAACGTCACTCCCTTCTAGCACTGATGATGTTACCTAGTTGGGTAACGAAACATCTGCAAGAAAACAACCATGATCAGAGAGCACCAACGACCCCACAGTTCAAAGATGAGTATAAATATTCTCTTCTAATGAAATCACTTGGTATATAAACAGAGAACAAACCCCACTGCCTTCTAGCACTGATGAGGTTACCTAGTTGGGTCATGAAACGTCTGAAAGAAAACAACCACAATCAGAGAGCACCAATGACCCCACAGTTGTCCTCCTCCTCCTCCTCCTCCTCCTCCTCCTCCTCCTCCTCCTCCTCCTCCTCCTCCTCCTCCTCCTCCTCCTCCTCCTCCTCCTCCTCCTCCTCTCCACAAACCCCCTCCCTTCTAGCACTGATATTACCTAGTTGGGTCATGAAACGTCCGCAAGAAAACAACCAAGCTCGGTGAGCACCAAGGATGTACGGTCTCCCTACTCCTCCCATCTCTCCCCTCTTCTCCACAAATCCCACTCCCTTCTAGCACTGATGATATTACCTAGTCGGGTCATGAAACGTCCGCAAGAAAACCACCAACCTCGGAGAGCACCAAGAAACCACAGCCGTACTCCTCCTCCTATCACCCCCTCCTCCTCTCCACAAACTCCACTCCCTTCTAGCGCTGATGATGTTATCTAGTTGGGTCATGAAACACTTGCAAGGAAACAACCAAACTTGGAGAGCAGCAAGCACCTTTCATTTCAGCCCCGAGCTACAAATATTCTCCTTTATTGATAAACCTAAAAAAATAAACAAATGCCTCTTAAGGCAAAGCACAGATGTTGCCCCTTTGCCCTGCTGAGATACAATGAATGAGATGAACCATGGATGTGACTTTTCTAAGCCCCCCCGAAAGTGAAAGTGAAAGGGTTATTGGGGGAAAGTGTTAATACTAACGACCTGCGTATTGCTGTACTCCAGCGTATGCCTGTTGCAAAGGATCAGCCGTGGTGGGGCTTTGTGCTGCAAAGACACAAGAGAGAGAAGAAAAGAGAGGTTGAAAGACATGTCAATATCTCTGGGAAAGACAACACAACACAACACATCTGGTGATGTCGGTATAAGAGAATGACAGAGTTGGAAGGGACCTTGGAGGTCTTCTAGTCCAACCCCCTGCCCCCTACACCATTTCAGTCAATCTCTTCTTAAAAAAAACCTCCAGTGTTGGAGCATTTACAACTTCTGGAGGCAATTTGTTCCACTTATTAATTGTTCTGACTGTCAGGAAATTTCTCCTTAGTTCTAAGTTGCTTCTCTCCTTGGTTAGTTTCCATCTGTTGCTTCTTGTCCTGCCTTCAGGTGCTTTGGAGAATAGATTGAACCCCCTTCCTCCTCCTCCCTGGGGCAGCCCCTCAAATATTGGAAGGCTGCTCTCCTGTCTCCTCTGGTCCTTCTCTTCCCTAGACTAGACATACCCAGTTCCTGCAACCGTTCGTCGTATGTTTTAGCCTCCAGTCCCCTCATCATCCTGGTTGCTCTTCTCTGTACTTTTTCTAGAGTCTCAACATCTTTTTTATAACGCGGTGACCAAAACTGGTTTCAGTACTCCAAGTCTGATCTTACTAAGGCTTTGTAAAGCGATAGTAGAACTTTTCCCGGATCTTGATTCTATCCCTCTGCTAATGCAGCCTAGGATTGCATTCGCCTTTTTGAAGGCTGAAGCACACGGCTGACTCATACAGGGAGCCTTCAATTGACCATAATCAAGCCCAACATTTACGGTTGTTCAGTGAACCGTTTGTCAAGTGAATCCGTCCCCTTGTACTGCTTTTCTTGCCACCTTTGTTAAGGGAATCACGGCTTGTTGTTAAAATCAGGGACACAGTCGTTCAGTGAATCTGAGTTCTCCACGGACTTCGCTTGCCCACAGGTTGCAAAATGACTCCCGATCATTGCAACCGTCGTAAATGCGAGTCAGTGGTTCAAGCATCCGAATGTAAGTCAGGTGACCACCGACTGGGATGCTGCCCATGGTCATAAGTGTGGAAAATGGTCATAAGTCATTATTTTCAGTGCCATTGTAACTTTGAACAGGCACTAAATGACTACTGTGTTTCCCCAAAAATAAGACCCTGTCTTATATATGTTTTTGCCACCAAAAAAAGGCACCAGGTCTTATTTTCAGGGGATGTTATCCACTGACTAACCTCACTTGCATTTGTTGCCCCTGGCCTCCTTTTCGCTGTCAGAGGCCTTGAGGAAATCCTTGCCAGCCTTGCCGGGTGCAGAAGAAATGGGCCGGCAAGGCAGGTGTCGGGGTGTGCGAGGCCTGGCTACAACTGTCCAAATGTAAGTAGTAGGGCAGCTCTACCCCCTCCATCCCCACCCTAGCTTAATTTTTACGCATGTACTCTGGAGTGGGTGGGATCTTATTTAGGGCTTATTTTTTGGGGGGGAGGGGTAGGGCTTATATTGGGCACATGTGTAAAAATCAAGCTAGGACTTACTTTCAGGGTAGGTTGTATTTTCAGGGAAACAGGTTATCTGTATTTAGTGACTTTCTCCTAGAACTTTTTCACATTTATATAAACATTTTACAAAAGCTGGCTGTGAGTTTTATTTATTAGATTCGTGGGCCGCCCATCCTGCCTACTCTAGCAATGGTGCATAAATATCATTGGAAAAAGAGACAAGGAAAAGTCGAGGAAAAAGCAAGTTATTAATAAAGAGCATGAAGGGTTTTCAGGCGCTGTAAGTTGGACAAGAAATAATTTCCAAAATGACATTGATATAAATCTACATATTAAAATATTGCACATCAGTCTGGGAGTTGAAAAAAATATGTTGAAATAAATCAGCATTAAAATAAGATTATTGCATGGTAATTGGCAATCTTAAGCAGCATGATTTGAATGACAAATTATACGTTACAATAAGTTCTCTCTGGTTTGACAAATCTTACACGTTATAATCTTATGCTAGGAGAAACCCAGACTTAGGATGTGGCATGCAAAAAATGATAATCATAAAAAAAAAAAATCCACATCATGTTAAAATCTCCCATCACATTTTAAAATATGCAGCTCATTCTGACGTTGATACATAAGCTCCTAACTTAATTTGCCCTTCTTTCATGAAAGAAATTATTTGTGTTTTTCGGTAAGAAAGATAGAAAATGCTGGCAGCTGTTATCCTGTTCGAAGTCAGCTTGGTATATTTTATAAAAATACTAGCTCGATACCTGTACTTTGCTACAAAGCTATGTGGTCGGGCTTAGTTTTTTGGGAGGAAAATAAGGGGGAAAATTGTCCCTTTGCTTACCAGCATCCATCGGTATTCATCTGGCTAGTGTCCTGTCAGTGTGTGAGAGAGTTGAGGGCTGTTTGGAAACTGAAGCAGTATTTGCTGTGTGAGCAAGAAGGAGACAGCAAGGAGCCTGGGCGTGGCTTAGCTCAACTGTTCTGTACTAAAGCTGCTTGGTGCTGTGAAACTGAAACTCCTCTGCTTGTGTTTTGCATTTGGAAGAGATTTCTTTCCAGGTGGGGAAGGGGAGTAGAACTTTAGCATCAGAGCTTGTTAATAATAATAATATAGGAAATACTAAATGCTCTGATGGTCATTTTGAAAAATCCTTTCTTAGTGAGCCCCTAGAAGCCAAGAGGAACATACGTGCCAAATTTCAGGTTTGTAGGCTTTACGGTTCTGGAGATTTTGTGATGATGCGTGTGGGGTCTTTTGCTTTTATATATATAGATAAAGTTTAGTAATATTCAGTTTAAACAAAATAATGGCCTGCTAAAAAAAATTCTACCTTTAAAATCTGTTTTATTAATCTAATAGAATAAAACAGATTTTAAAGGTAGAATTGAAAAGGAAGGAAAGGAAAGGAGAGGAAATTGGTGTTTTGTCGATGGTATATTAATCTAATATACCATCGATAAAACACCGATTTCTTCTCGGTGTAATATTAACTGTAAATTTGATATTTCTCTTCCATTGATAATCTCCCTCATTGCCAATCAATTGCACAGACAGGCCTTGACTTATGACCACAGTTGAGTGCGAAATTTCGGTTGCTAACTGAGACATTGGTTCAGTGAGCCCCCCCGCCCCCCATTTTATGACCTCTCTTGCCACAGGTGTTCGTTCAGTGAATCTCTGCCGTTGTTAAACGAATCCAGCTTCCCTGGGGATGCTGCAATGGTCATTAAGTGTGACAAATGGTCATAAGTCACTTTTTTCTGTTTCATTCTAACTTGTATGGTCATTAAGCAAACTGTTGTATGTTGCATTGTTCAAATCCTGAATCCACTTGGTCATAACTATGCTTAACTGGCTGAGTTCCTAAATTGTACTTCAGTAAGTTTTAAATAAATCTTGCCAAATGATTAAAACAAAATGGTTTTTGTTTTAATTCGGTTGAATCTGTCGTTGTTCCAACTTACAGAGTACGGAATACCAAAGGGACCTTGGAGGTCTTCTAGTCTAACCCCTTGCTCGAGTGGGAGAAGACCCGATACTATTTTGGACAAATGGCTGTCCAATCTCTCCTCTCCTCTCCTCTCCTCTCCTCTCCTCTTCCATTCCATTCCATTCCATTCCATTCTACTCCATTTCATTCCATTCTATTCCATTCCATTCCATTCCATTCTACTCCATTTCATTCTACTCCACTCCACTCTCCATTCCATTCCATTTTATTCCATATTTTCTATTCTATTCTATTCTATTCTATTCTATTCTATTCTATTCTATTCTATTCTATTCTATTCTATTCTATTCTATTCTCTGTTCTGTTCTGTTCTGTTCTGTTCCGTTCCGTTCCGTTCCGTTCCATTCCACTCCACTCCACTCCATATATTCTATTCTATTCTATTCTATTCTATTCTATTCTATTCTATTCTATTCTATTCTATTCTATTCTATTCTATTCTATTCTATTCTATTCTATTTATTCTCTGTTCTGTTCTGTTCTGTTCTGTTCTGCTCTGCTCTGCTCTGCTCTACACTACTCTACTCTACTCTATTCTACTCTATTTCATTCCATTCCATTCCATTCAATTCCATTCCATTTCATTCCATATTTTCTATTCTGTTCTGTTCTGTTCTACTCTACTCTACTCTATTTCATTCCATTCCATTCCATTCCATTCCATTCTACTCCACTCCACTCTCCATTCCATTCCATTCCATATTTTCCATTCTATTCTATTCTATTCTATTCTATTCTATTCTATTCTATTCTATTCTATTCTATTCTATTCTATTCTATTCTACTCTACTCTACTCTACTCTACTCTACTCTACTCTACTCTACTCTATTTCATTCCGTTCCGTTCCATTCCATTCCATTCTACTCCACTCTCCATTCCATTCCATTCAATACCATTCCATTTCATTCCATATTTTCTATTCTATTCTATTCTATTCTATTCTATTCTATTCTATTCTATTCTATTCTATTCTATTCATTCTTTTCCCTTCGCTTCCATTCCATATTTTCTGTTCTGTTGTGTTCTATCTTATCCTATCCTATTGATTCCCTCGCTTCCATTATTTTCCATCCCATCCCATTCCCTTCTACTCTTGTGGACCAAGTTCCACTTCAATTTTCTTTCATGAGATCTCCCTCAGTCCAAAGTCTCCAAACTTTTCTGTCTTAGCAATGGAACTCATCCCAAGTGGAACCCAACTTCCACTTATAATTTGGAAAACTTCCTTTTCTTCATATATATCGTTTTTATTTTATACAGAGCAAAGTTAATATACAAAACTAAATAAAAATCCAAGAAGTCATCAAACTTATTTCTGCCCTTCCTAGAATCTCTCTACTGCACTACTTCGCACACTCTTTAAACTTCTATTTTTCTGGCCGTGATCCCAACAAATCCGCTAAATGAGGAATGCAGGGTTCCCTGCCTGAGCTGGGGGGGTTGGACTAGAAGACCTCCAAGGTCCCTTCCAACTCCATTGTTCTGTTCCGTTCTGTTTAGCACTACAATTTTGGGAGAGGCCACAACAACTGGGGCGGGGTGGGGTGGAGACCGTCATTTTAAGAACAGGCTTCGCCAGGTCAGGATTAAAACAAATAAATACAGAACGGAGAGCTCCCCCTCGTCAATTCCTTCCCAAATCCAATTTAAATCATTCTCCCCAAAGCCTAATCTATATCCATAATTATATCATTTGGTACAACAAGCTTGTGAGCGGTTTCCCACAATTTATGTAGATTAAAATTCATGGGTGCCATACTACCGATTCTGTATTATGAAGATTGATTAAGACAGCTGATGCAGTGATTAAAAGAGTGTGCATTTACTGTTGCAATTAATTAGGCATTCAGACACAACAATAACCACAATAACCACAAGAATTCACTGAGCTGGCATTCTTCACTTAGGGGCAAAGAGTTCTTGGCTGCTTTGACGAGGATTTTGACTCGGGCTGTAAAAAGGGAACGTAGAGTTGGAAGGGACCTCAGAGGTCTTCTAGTCCAGCCTAGGGATTTAAAATTATGAGTTCGGTGGTCCATTTTGGTTTGAGGTCCAAAAGGTTGGGGACCCCTGATCTAGTCCAATCCCTTGCTCAAGCAGGAGACCCTAGACAGAATAACAAACTAACAGAGTTGGAAGAGACCTTGGAGGTCATCAGGTTGCGAGTGCAATTTACAACCTACTGAGATGCCCGGACAGCTGAGCAGCGCTGCGTGCAAGTACGCAGCGGTTGAAAAAGCCCTTTTTTTCCTGCTTTTTCAACCGCAGCTGTGTCACGTAAAGCAGCTGCGTTTGAAAACGCAGGAAATAAAGGTCAGGTAAGAGCCCGGGCGGGCAGGTGGGCCAAAACAGCAACAGACCTATAGAACCCGTTTCTATGTTTGCTCTCTGTTTGCTGCTCTTCAGAGCAACCGGTTGTACAGAAGCGGACGGAACCGGTAGAATCCCATCCCTGCTTACAAGTTCTAAAATTTTAAAATAATTTCAAATGATTGAAACCATAAAAAACATCCACATAATAAATCCATGTAAATATAAACAAGAGCTGGGATGATTAATCTGCTAATAATGAAGCCAAGTAATGAGCAGCATGGTGGCCTAGTGGTGAAGGCACTTGCTTCCCACTTGGAAGGTTGAGAGTTCAATCCTAGGTAGCAGCAAATATTTCTCTCTTAGAAGAAGGAACTGGTGGTGGAAGGGCTCCGGGCGTATCTGCTGTCGCCCGCTCCCCCGTAATCCAGGGCCTAAACGCAACCCTTCTTTAGGGCATAAAAAGAAAGCATCTGCTGCGAACTCCAGATAGGCAACAGGAAGGGCATCTGGCCAGTAAATGCTCAGCTCCATCTAGCTTCCACTGCAGTGTTTCTCCGCTTTGCCTCTTCGGAGATGCGTGGACTTCAACTCCCAGAATTCCCCAGCCAGCGAAAGTATCAGGTCAGAATCGAGAGGTCCCAAGGCCAAAACGTTGTCCTACCTGGGTAAGGATGGATGCCGTTGGCAAAGACGGCTTCTGCTGCAGGTTGCCCATTGGCCTGTGGCGGGAGACCAGTGAAACCATTCACCCCAATGGGGGACGGGATGCTAGGCACGGCTGGTGCAGTGATGCCTGGAGGCGTGCTGCCACCTGGAGGGCGGGAGAGGAAAGGCAGAGCGTCAAATATATGGCGTCCCTTGGTTTGAGAGCATACAGGAAGTCCTCGACTTACAGCCATGATTGAGCCCACAAATTCCACCACTAAGCGAGACTGTTGCATTAAGTGAGCTTTGCCCCCCCCCCCAACTGTAAGTAAATCACCGTTGTTAAATGAGTAACACGTTCGTTCAGCAAATCTGGCTTCCCCACCAAATGATGTTGCAACCGTCGTTAAGTGTGAAAAAAAACCATCCTAAGTGAGGGTTGTTTCCCCTCCCCAGTATGGGTGAAACTTTGGTCACTAAATGAACCGTTGTAAGTCGAGGACTACCCGTGTTGCCACGGCTTGCTCGGCCGCGTCAGTGCTGCCCCCGCTTTGCCCCCCCGGGCGCTTACCTGAGGTGGGTGTCATGGGGGTGGCCGCCAGCCCATTCATGTTGAGGGCAGCCATCTGCTGCATCTGGGCCGCTGCGAAGGCCGCCATGGGGTTTAGGTAGCCGCCTTGCGCCACGGAGGCCATGATGGCGGCCTGTTGCTGCATCAGCTGGAAGGAAGAGAGCAGGGCAAAAACATCACGCAGTCGCGGGCAGGGCAGCCGGGCAAGAGGGAGGGGGAGGAGGAAGAGGACAGCACCTGGGGAGGGTTTTTTAAGCTAAGCCTCCCCCCCAGAACCACAGTAGGGGTGCAAAACTCTTGCTTTGAAGCTGGCCTCAAAGGAGGAGGAGGAGGAGGAGTGGGGGGGAGGGGGAGGAAGAGGAGGAGGAAGAAGAAGAAGAGGAAGAGGAGAAGGAGAAAGAGGAGGAAAAGGAGGAAAAGGAGGAGGAAGAAGATGAAGAAGAGGAAGAGGGGGAAGAAGAAGAGGAGGAAGAAGAAAAGAAAAAGAGAAGAAGAGAAGAGGAGGAGGAGGAAGAGGAGGAAAAGGAGGAAAAGGAGGAGGAAGAGGACGAAGAAGAAGAAGAGGAGAGGAGGAGGAAGGAGGAAGAGGAGGAAAAGGAGGAAAAGGAGGAGGAAGAAGACGAAGAAGAGGAAGAGGGGGAAGAAGAAGAGGAAGAAGAAGAAAAGAAAGAGAGAAGAAGAGAAGAGGAGGAGGAGGAAGAGGAGGAAAAGGAGGAGGAAGAGGACGAAGAAGAAGAAGAAGAGGAAGAGGGGGAAGAAGAAGAGGAGGAAGAAGAAAAGAAAAAGAGAAGAAGAGAAGAGGAGGAGGAAAAGGAGGAAAAGGAGGAGGAGGGGAGGAAGAGGAGGAGGAGGAAGAGAAAGAAGAGGAGAAGGTGAAAAAGAAGGGAAAGGAGAAGGATGATAAGCACAAGAAGGAGAAAGAAAAGGAGAAAGAGAGGAAGCAGGAGAAGGAAAAGGAGAAAGAAGAAGAAGTAGTGGAGGCGTAGGAGGAAGAGAAGCAGGAGGAGAAGGAAGAGGAGGAGGAGGAAGAGGAACAGGAAGAAAAGGAGAAAGAGAGGAAGCAGTAGTAAAGAAGAAGGAAGAGGAGGAGGAGGGAGGAGAAGGTAGAAAAGGGAAAGGAGGAGAAGCAGAAGGAGAGAAGGAGAGTAAGCAGGAGAAGGAAAAGGAGAAAGAAGAAGCAGTAGTGGAGGTGTAGGAGGAAGAGAAGCAGGAGGAGAAGGAAGAGGAGGCAAAGGAAGTGGAAGAGGAAGAAAAGGAGAAAGAAGAAGAGAGCAAGTAGTGGAGGAGGAAGAAGAAGAGAGAAGCAGGAGGAGGAAAAGAAAAAGAGGAGGAGGAGGAAGAGGAACAGGAAGAAAAGGAGAAAGAGAGGAAGCAGTAGTGGAGGAGGAGGAGGAAGAAGAGAAGCAGGAGGAGAAGAAGAGGAGGAGGAGGAAGAGGAGGAGAAAAGAGAAAGAGGAAGCAGTAGTGGAGGAGGAAGAAGAAGAAAGCAGGAGGAGAAGGAAGGGAGGAAGAAAAGGAGGAGGGAAGAAAGGAAGAGGAGCGGAAACAGAAGCAGAAGATGAGGAAGAGGAGGAGGAAGAGGAAACCAATTAAAGTGTAAAGAAGCCACTAGTTTGTAGAGAGAGAGAGCAAAGCCTGTATTTGAGGTAAGCAGATGCATCAATAGATGATCTATAAATTCTGCATCACACACTGGTCCCTTTGCCAAAAGTGGGTTTCTACCCGGCTTTACGGCGGCGCTAAAGTTCTGCCGGTTTATTCCTGTGTCTTGAAGGGAGTTAAATGCGATTTTGATCTTTTCTTGTCCTTCTCACAATCCTTGCAGGCAAACCTCCCATTTTCCCCACTTCTGGCTAGAGAGAGAAGCAAGCAGCCTGGCTCAGTTTGTCAGGATAAATACCGTATTCCTCGTGGTGGCGCCCCCTTGTGGCCATTCCTGGCATTTCCTGACTCTGGTTGCTCCCCACGATTTCTACCCTACAGGACAGCAAAGCCCATGTGCTTAAGCTTGTTGTGGGCAAGGGTCTGTGGGGAATCATGGGTCTTCCTTGGAGGTGTGGGACTCGTTGGCTGGCACTCTCTCTGTGAATGCTTCTCTGGAAGTCGGTCTTAGTGAGTCGAAAAAACGCAGCTCTATAATGGGACTGCGAGCAGATTTGTGGTTTTTTCCTTCAAAAACCTGCCGGCTGAATGTACCATCCTAGCCAAGGACTATCCTTTGATTTGGGTTTCATTTAAATTGGGTCTTATTTAAATTAAATTAAAGGCTTTCCCTCTCCCTTCGGTACTTCTCTCTTTCTCTCTCTTCCTTCTTTCCTCCCTCCCTCCCCTCTCTTTCTCTCTCTCTTTTTCCTTCCTTCCTTCCCTCCCACCCTTCCCTTCCTCTTCTCTCTCTTTCTCAAACTCTTTTCCTTCCTTCCTTCCTCCTTCCTTCCTTCCATCCACCCATCCTCCCCATCACCTTTGTTCTTCCTTCCTTTCACCTGTCTTCCTTCTCCTTATTCTCCTCTCTTCCTTCCTTCCTTCCTTCCTTCCTTCCTTCCTTCCTTCCTTCCTTCCTTCCTTCCTTCCTTCCTTCCTTCCTTCCTTCCTTCCTTCCTTCCTTCTCGTTTCCCATCTCCTTCCTTCCTTCTTCCTTCCTTCACCTTCCTTCCTTCCTTTTCTTCCTTTCTTCTCGTCATTCCCATCTCCTTCCTTCCTTCCTTCCTTCCTTCCTTCCTTCCTTCCTTCCTTCCTTCCTTCCTTCTCTCCCTCCCTCCCGCTGTTTCTATCAGGAATTAAAGTCTCCATCTCAGTGTTCCAATATTTGAGGGGCTGCCCCAGAGAGGAGGGGGTTCAACCTATTTTCTAAAGCACTTTTGAAGGCCAGACAAGGAATAATGGATGGAAAATGAACAAGGAGAGATTCAACCTGGAAATAAGGAGAAATTTTCTGACCGGGAGAACCATCAACCCATGGAATAGCTTGCCTTCAGAAGTTGTGGCAACTTCATCGCTGGAGGTTTTCAAGAAGAGACTGGACTGCCATCTGTCAAAAATGGTGTAGAGTCTGCTTGGGTGGGGGGTTGGACTAGATGACTTACAAGGTCCCTTCCAATTCTGATTATCTGTAATCAGATCCTGGGGCTTGCCAAAAAGGAGGAAGGCAGGCAGGGGAACTATCACCTCCTCTGGCTGTTGCTAAACATGGTGACTTCTCTGCTCAACCTAACCTTGATCTCACCTTTGTCCTCCCAACAGGTAGCAGAAACCCAAGGTTGCCTCTTTTAACGGGAATGGCAGCCCTGCCAGGATATGCATTTTCTGAGTTGATTTTTTTTTTGCCCTTTCAGAATTATGATCTTGTCCTCATCTGCAAATGTATGCAGACTTAATGTGCTCATTAATAACTTATTTGCCCAAAATGCATGCAATTAACTAAGATTTCTTTGGCGAATGACAATTTGAAAGGAAGAGGGAGGGAGGGAGGGAGAGGGAGGAGAGAGAAAGAAAGAAATAGGAAGAGGAGAGAGAAAGAGAGAGAAAGAGGAGAAAGAGAGAGAGAGAAAGGAGAGATAAAGAAAGAGGGGAGGAGAGGGAGAAAGAAAGAGAGGAGAGAGAGAGAAAGAGAGAGGAGAGATAAAGAAAGGAAGAAAGAAAGAGGGAGTGGAGAGGAGAGGACAGAGAAAGAGAGGGAGGGAGAGAGAGAGGGCCTCAGATAAAGGAAGGAGGCTTTCTTGGGAGGCTTTGAAAGGCATCCTGGCACTTGACCCTGAGGTTGCCTGATCATTTCATGGCATGGGAGAGGCAAGGAATGGGGAGAAGGCCTGGAGCTTGTCCTTCCTTCCTTCCTTCCTTCCTTCCTTCCTTCCTTCCTTCCTTCCTTCCTTCCTTCCTTCCTTCCTTCCTCCTCTTTCCTCCCTCCCTCCCTTTTCTTCCATCCTCCCTTCTTCCCTCTCCCATCCTCTTCCTCCCTCCCTCCCTTCTCTCCTTCCTTCCTCCCTCCCTCCCTTCCCTTCCTTCCTTCCTTCCTTCCTTCCTTCCTTCCTTCCTTCCTTCCTTCCTTCCTTCCTTCCTTCCTTCCTTCCTTCCTTCCTTCCTTCCTTCCTTCCTTCCTTCCTTTCCCTTCCTTCCTTCCTTCCTTCCTTCCTTCCTTCCTTCCTTTCCTCACCTTTCTTCCTTCTCCTGATTCCCATGTCCTTCCTTCTTTCCTTTCTTTCTTTCTTTCCTTCCTCCTTCCTTTCCCCTTCCTTCCTTCTCTTCATTCCCATCTCCTTCCTTCCTTCCACTAAGTTTCCTTCGTGGAAACTAATCAAGGAGAGAAAGTTGGACTCGAAGACCTCCAAGGTCCCTTCCAACTCTATTATTCTATTTTATTCCTTCCTTCCTTTCATCCTTCCTTCCTTCATCCTTCCTTCATCCTTCCTTCCTTCCTTCCTTCCTTCCTTCCTTCCTTCCTTCCTTCCTTCCTTCCTTCCTTCCTTCCTTCCTTCCTTCCTTCCTTCCTTCCTTCCTTCCTTCCTTGAGAGCTCCTTACATGTGTTTGAAATGCAAGTCGGAAAGACAGGATAAACTTAACCTTCCATGATCTCTTGGTGTGAAGGTGGCAGCTTCCTGTTATTTTCCTATTCTGTCTAGGGTCAAGGGGTTGGACTCGAAGACCTCCAAGATCCCTCCAACTCTAATATTCTGCTATTCCATTATTCTGCTATTCTACTATTCTCTTAATCTGTTTTGGGTCTCTTGCTTGAGCAATGGGTTAGACTAGAAGACCTCCATGGTCCCTCCAACTCTGGTATTCTGCTATTCTGCTATTCCACTATTCTGAAATCTATTATGTTTGGCTGACACCATTTCTGTAGGCAATTTCACAAGCTAGATCTAAACTTGCAACCTAGAGGGAGGATTTGCAACCCTTTGGGGCTGGTGGGTTTATCTGGATTTTTTTAAAAAGTAGGTCTTGGTCATTCTTACCACATAGAATACCCTCCTTCTCTCTGCAAACCCCATTCCCCTTTAATACTGGTGATACTACCTAGTTGGGTAGAAAGAAAAATTTGCAAAGAGGAATTTGCAAAGAGTGGAATTTGCAAAGAGGAGGAAGAAGAGGAGGAGGAAGAGGAGGAGGAAGAAGATTGTAGGGTCCTTAGTGCTCTCTGAGCTTGGTGGTTTTCCTGCAGACATTTCAATACCCAACAAAGGAACATCATCCATGCTAGGAAGGAGTGGGATTTGCAAAAAGAAGAAGGAAGAGATGGAGAAAGAGAATGAAATGGAGAAGAAGGAGAAGGAGAAGGAGGAGACAGAGGAGAAGGAAGAGAAGGAGAAAGAGGAGGAGGAGGAGGAGAAAAGAAGGAGGAGATGGAGAAGGAGGAGAAAAAGGACAAGGAGAAGGACAAGGAGGAGGAGGAGGTGGTAGAGAACGAAACGGAGAAGGAGGAGAAGGAGGAGGAGGGGAAGGAGGAAGAAACGGAGAAGGAGAAGGAGGAGATGAAGAGAAGGAAGAGAAGGAGAAAGGAGGAGGAGGAGAAGGAGGAGGAGGAGGAAAAGAGGAGGAGAAGGAGGAGAAGGAGGAGGTGGAGGAGGAGGAAAAGGAGGAGGAGGAGGAAACGGAGAAAGAGAAGGAGGGAGATGGAAGAGAAGGAAGAGAAGGAGAAAGGAGGAGGAGGAAAAGGAGGAGGAGGAGAGGAAACGGAGAGAAGGAGAAGGAGGAGAAGGAGGAGAAGGAGGAGGTGGAGAGGAGGAAAAGGAGGAGGAGGAGGAAACGGAGAAAGAGAAGGAGGAGATGGAAGAGAGAGGAAGAGGAAGGAGAAAGGAGGAGGAGGAGAAGGAGGAGGAGGAGGAAACGGAGAAGGAGAAGGAGGAGAAGGAGGAGAAGGAGGAGGTGGAGGAGGAGGAAAGGAGGAGGAGGAGGAAACGGAGAAGGAGAAGGAGGAGATGGAAGAGAAGGAAGAGAAGGAGAAAGGAGGAGGAGGAGGAGGAGGAGGAGGAGGAGGAAATGGAGAAGGAGAAGGAGGAGAAGGAGGGAAGGAGGAGGAGGAGGAGGAGGAAAAGGAGGAGGAGGAGGAAACGGAGAAGAGAAGGAGGAGAAGGAGGAGAAGGAGGAGGAGGAGAAGGAAGAGAAGGAAGAGAAGGAGGAGGAAACGGAGAAAGAGAAGGAGGAGAAGGAGGAGAAGGAGGAGAAGGAGAAGGAGGAGAAGGAGGAGGTAGAGGAGGAAACGGAGGAGGAGGAGGAAACGGAGAAGGAGGAGGAGAAGGAGGAGAAGGAAGAGGAGGAGGAGGTGGAGGAGGAAACGGAGAAGGAGGAGAAGGAGGAGAAGGAGGAGGAGAAGGAAACAGAGAAGGAGAAGGTCTTTGGGCTCCTTAATGCTTTCTGAGACATTTTCCTGCAGACATTTTATTGCCCAAACCAGGTAGCAACATCAGTGGTAACCTAGTCTAGTTACGGAAGGACTGTAAGAAAACCGCCAAGCTGAGAGAGCACCAAGGCCCCCTCGGCGTTAGCTAAGTTGTCCCACCTTCATTTTTGGAACAGATGCACCGTTTTATGTTCCTGAAAGAATTGGCGATTTGCGAAGGCACATGCCCTCATAAAGGCCATCCCCCCTTGTGGTTTTGGGGTGGTGCCTGGTGACCCTTGTTGACTTTGCAAGAGGGTTTTCGGGGAAGGGATGGCCCAGCCACGTCCCAGGTACAGGTAGTCCTCGACTTACGAGGGTTCATTGAGGGACCGTTCAAAGTTGCGACGGCACGGAACAAAATGACATACGACCCTTTTCTGCGCAACTGTTGCTGTATCTCCATGGCCACGAGATTTACATTCCAATGCTTGACAATTGACTCACGTTTATGACGGTGGCAGACATGATCCCCCTTTTGCGACCTGTCTGACAAGCAAAGCCAATGGGGGAGGGAGGGGAGAGCCGGATTCATTTAACGATGGTGTGACTCATTTAACAACCACAGCCATTCTCTCCCCAAATGTGGCAAGGAAGGTCGTAAAAATGGGGCAGAGCTCATTTCGCCAATGTCTTACTTAACGATGTAAATTTTGGGTCGTACATCGAGGACCACCTGTAGCGTCAGGATCTTCAACTGTGGGGCAAAGCCCACCCCCCCCGTTCAGAATCCCCTGGTTGTGTTGACACTCACTGCCTGCGCGTAAGCACCGTAGGCTCCGAACTGTATGGCCATAGGGTTGAACATGCCCATCTGCCCTGCCATTTGCTGCATCCGGCGCATGGTGCGCTCCTTGTCCGTGTCGGCAAACTTGACCACCAGGCTGGACGATGCTCCCTGCAGGAAGGGGGAAAAAAACAGAAAAGGAAGTGAGTCCAGGTAGGAAGCAGAAGGAGAAGGAGAAGAAGAGGAAGAAGTGGAAGAGGAAGAGGACGAAGAAGAGGAAGAGGAAGAGAAGGAAGAAGAGGAGGAAGAGGAAGAAGAAGAGGAGGAGGAGGAGGAGGAGGAAGAAGAAGAAGGAGGAGGAGGAGGAAGAAGAAGAAGAAGAGGAAGAAGTGGAAGAGGAAGAGGACGAAGAAGAGGAAGAGGAAGAGGAAGAAGAGGAGGAGGAGGAGGAGGAGGAAGAAGAAGAAGAAGAAGAAGAAGAAGAAGAAGAAGAAGAAGAAGAAGAAGAAGAAGAAGAAGAAGAAGAAGAAGAAGAAGAAGAAGAAGAAGAAGAAGAAGAAGAAGAAGAAGAAGAAGAAGAAGAAGAAGAAGAAGGGAAAGGAGGGGAAGAAGGAAGGAGGAAGGAGGAGGAGGAGGAGGAGGAGGAGGAGAAGAAGAAGAGGAAGAGAAAGAAAAGAGGAGAAGAGGAGGAGGAAGAGGAGGAAGAAGAAGAAGAAGAAGAAGAAGAAGAAGAAGAAGAAGAAGAAGAAGAAGAAGAAGAAGAAGAAGAAGAAGAAGAAGAAGAAGAAGAAGAAGAAGAAGAAGAAGAAAGAAGAAGGAAGGAGGAGGAAGGAGGAGGAGGAGGAGGAGGAGGAAGAAGAAGAAGAAGAAGAAGAAGAAGAAGAAGAAGAAGAGAGAAGGAGGAGAGGAAGAAGAAGAAGAGGAAGAAGAAGAAGAGGAAGAAGAAGAAGAAGCCCTCCCAGATATGCTACCTTTGAAAAGGTCAACTGTGGATTTGATCAGAATAGAGCTGGAAGGGACCTTGAAGGTCTTCTAGTCCAACCCCTTGCACAAGCAGGAGACGCTACATCATTTGAGACAAGCGGATGTCCAGTCTCTTCTTAAAAGCCTCCAATGATGGAGCACCCATAAACTTCTGGAGGCAAGATCAGTTAGGGTTAGGATTTAATTATTCTGTCAGGAAATTTCTCCTTAGTTCTAGCTTGCGCCTGAAACAGCCACTTCATTAACGGGTGGCCCAACATAGGAGAACAAACTCATCAGGATTTTGATTCAGCAGTCCGCCTGCATTTCAAAGACAAAGACCACTCTTTTGAAGACAACAAAGTCCACATTTTGGACAGAGAGGATCTCTGGTTTGAAAGAGGGGGTCAAAGAGGCCACCTGTGTCAAAACTGAACAGCCCTCTCTCAACAGAGGGGGAGAGATACGTTTATCTCTAGTCTACACAGCTCCTTTCAACAATTTCAAGAAGGCTTCACACCCATTTGCACCACTCAGGTGACCCTGAGGACACAGATAAACCTCCAAGTGGCCTCAACAACTCGCTAAAAGGATGCAAATGACCAGCTGTCTGCAAGGAGTATACATCCTTCTGTTCCCCACCATCCAGTCAGAGCTGAAGAAGCTTCTTGGATGAGAAGCGAAAAGTCTTCAAAGAAAAAACGGAAAGTCCAGTTGCCTCCTGGAAAAAGCACCTTTGGGACACCTCGCTTCTTGCCTTTTCCTTAGGGGCTTTGAAGAACAGCTTGGCCCCTGACAGCCCCTCAGATATTGGAAGATGCTATCAAGTCATCTTTCTCTTTATTAGACCCAATTCCTGCAATGATACTTCATACGTTTTAACCTCCAGCCCTCTAATCTTTGTTGCTCTTTTCTGCATTCTTCCTAGTTCTCAATATCTGTCATGCCCCTGTTGGAAACTGATTCAGGGGGGGAGGCTGAGCAGCTGACAGGGAGTGAGAGTGTGGCTCCATTGGCTGTGGAAGAAACTGGGGAAGGGCAAAGTCCAGCTGGGCAGAGCAGGGGAGAGGTAGATCAGGGGACAGGGAGTTCAGAGGAAGACCTAGGCCCACCTCTTCTTCATCCTAGGGCATGCAGGAAGGAACGGAGAAGGGAGCAACGTGGGTTGGGTGGCTTACGGGGGAGGAAAGGGCCCTGATTCCCTTCATTAGCTGCAGCTGGGAACACAGTGTTTAAAACGGGAAGCTGCACACAGCAAAGTTGTTGGGAGCAAATTGTGAATTATCTGGCACCGTGGAGGCTTATCTGGGTTCCTGGCATCTTCCCAACTGTGGGAAGATTCCTTCTCCTGCAATTCCTTCTCCTGTCCTTTCAAATTAATTGCTGCAGCGTTGTTTGTGTGGATTTTTATGTACAGTTTGTATGCACTTTTGTTTTCAGACTGAAATTCCTCCACTTAAAGACTGTTCTTGGGAGAGTTTTTCTCCAGCCGAAGGTAACCTGGACATTGGGAGCAAAGTTGGACGTATTAAAGGGACACTTCTTGCTGATTTGATTGCGTCGCCTTTGTGCCACGCCCCAGGTCATCACAATATTTTTCTTTCTTTCTTTTTTTCTTTTTGTATCATGGTGACCAAAACTGGATGCAGTATTCCAAGCGTGGCCTCAATATTAATTTTGATAACATTCATAATAGTCCTTGAGGCTCAATAGGTGGATAAAAATGCCAGATTTGGTCTAAAAAATCTGACTCATGGAGTGACAGTAATTGTGATGGTGATTTAGGACACGAGAAAAGAAAAAAATGGTGATGTGAGCCAATTTTTTCTCTCTCCAACCTTGTACCGTTGCACAATCCTTTTCTCGCCTCCCTACTGCATTAAAGCATGTTAGACGCCTTCCTGTTAAATCTTATTTTCATTAAGTGCTGAAGCGGGAAGAATTCTCCGGAGGACCGCAAGTCCTTCTTCCAAGGAAAAGCAGAAATTCTACTAAGGTCTCATTTTGTCTGAGGGATATTGGTTCCTAGCTCCAGTGAGGGGCATCTTTAACTATGGCCGTAAGGGATCTTCCTTCCTCAATGAGTTCTAGAATTCTGCTGGGGCTGCCAGTGATGGATTTTGGAGGGGGGTAACCAAGCAGAGTTGCCTTCTGGATATTTAGTTTGATTCCATTCAGTGCTTTTCAACAAATTTCCAACAAATCTTATTCATCGCGTCCCACCGGGGCCTATTTGTGTAACCTACTCCATTTTTTTTGCTCCGTTCCCAAATCTTCCCTCTCACCTCTACTCCTGCCTGAAAGCTTTAACCTGCATTAGAGATTTAGTGCCTTGGTTCAACATCCAAAACTCTAAATCTAAGTTAACAAAACATCCAGCTCGAAGGAAGGCACGACATTATGGCTCAAAGGGCTGGCCTTGTTTAGGAAAAGTGTTAAAATAATGGATACTTACAACACTCGGATACATAAACTTTAGAAGAGAATTATCTGTAGCTCAGGGTTGAACTGCGGGGTCCTTTATGCTCTCTGAGCTTGGTAGGGTTTGTTTTTTTTGCAGATGTTTCATGACCCAACTAGGTAACATCATCAGAGTGAGGAAGGAATGGGGTTTATGCAGAGGAGGAGGAGGAGGAGGAGGAGGAGGAGGAGGAGGAGGAGGAGGAGGAGGAGGAGGAGGAGGAGGACAACAACGACTCTGGAGTCCTTGGTGGTCTGTGAGCTTGGTTGTTTTCTTGCAGACATTTCATTACCCAACTAGGTAGCATTGTCAGTGCTAGAAGGGAGTGACGTTTATGGAGAGGAGTAGTAGTAGTAGTAGGAGGAGGAGGAGGAGTGAGGTTCTTGGTGCTCTCTAAACTTTGTTGTTTACTTGCAGATGTTTTATGACCCAACTAGGTAACATCATCAGTGCTAGAAGGGAGGGACGTTTGCTCTCTGTTCTTGGGTGGTTACTATCTTAGTAAAGAACAGCCCAATCAAGGAATTACCAAGAACCTTCACACTAACACTGACAGAGCAAGCCACTAGTATATGAATAGAAAGCAAACCCCACACCCAAGTTTTAACACTGATGATGTTACCTAGATGGGTCATGAAATGTCTTCAAGAAAACAACCAAGCTCAGAGAGTACCAAAGAGCTCACACAGTCCTCCTCCTCCTCCTCCTCCCTCTCCTCCTTCTCTCCACAAACTCCACTGCCTTTTAGCACTGATGATGTTATCTAGTTGGGTCATGAAACATCCGCAAGAAAACAACCGAGCTTAGAGAGACTTACAGTTTGCCAACGTTGCTTGTCAGTCAAGGTGTTTAAGAAGATATTCGTCAGCCATCTGCCCCATCGCTGGAGGTTCTCAAGAAGAGATTGTCTGAAAGGGGTATGGGGGTGCCCTGTTCGAGCAGGGGGTTGGACTAGATCCGTGATGGTGAATCTATGGCACACGTGCCATAGATGGCACGCAGAGCCATTTGTGCTGGCATGCGAGCTGCAGGCAAACTTACCTCATTACGCATGTGTGCGCCTCACAGCTGATTTTTGGCTGGTTTGAGGCCTTTTTCGGTCTCCCAAAGGCTCGAGGAAGGCTTCTGCAGGCTTCTGCAGGCCAAAAACTAGCTTCGTTTCGTCACTTCCGGTATTTTCGGAAAAACAGGAAGTGATGAAACGGGGCTAGTTTTCGGCCTGCAAAGCCTGCAGAAGCCTTCCTCAAGCTTCTGGGAGGCCGAAAAGGCCTCAAACTGGCCAAACATCAGCTGTGAGGTGCAGTGCAGGTAAGGGGGCGACAGGGTGGGTGGCATGCGCGCATGCATAGGGGGCGTGGAGGGGCGTGCATTGCCTTCTGGGTGCTGGCACGTGAGCGTGAGCGTGCAAGCGCGCGCACAATTTTTGGCACAGGAGCCCAAAAAGGTTATCCACCACCGGACTAGAAGACCTCCAAGGTCCCTTCCAACTCTGTTCTTCAGTTCTTTAATATTTCAGAGTACAACTGCCTTTTGTGTTGACGCTGAAGCCAACCGTCCATCTCTAAGGCCCGCCGTGGGATGGAGGGGGTTGGAAACCTGTAAGCCGCAGCCAATCTCCCGCATTACATGCAGAGAACTTCGCTTTCCAACTCCCAGTCGCCCAGCTTGAGAAGGTAAGGGATTATTAACATGCTCAGGAAGTGAGTTTCCAAGGAGCTTCACAAAGAGAACCACGTCTCCTGGATTAAGAATTAAACATTGTTCTGGGAGGAAATGGTTGCTCGCAGACGACAAGCTCTCCCTGCCTCCTCGTTTTGACCTGTCACTCTTTCCCTCTCCAATAAATCCGTAAACCTCTTGAACGATGCTGGGAAGAACAAGAGGCGAAACAAAAGGAAGGAAGGAGGAACGAATGCAACGAATGAATCTTCAGGAAGACTCAGCGCGAGGCGGGAGTCGTTAGGACCACCAAGCTCAGGAGGAGAAAATTCTGATTTCTCATCTTTCTCTATCAAGGACTTTGATTCATCCAGGGAAGTCGCCTCACTGCCATCTCCCTCTCTCTCATCTCTCATCTCTCTTTCTTCGTTCTCTCAATTTCTCCCTCTCTCTCCCTCTCTCATGCTCTCTCTCTCTCTCTCTTTTTTCTTTCCTCCTCTCTCCGTTCTCTCTTCTCTCTCTCTCTCTCTTTCTTTCTTTCTTTCTTTCTTTCTTTCTTTCTTTCTTTCTTTCTTTCTTTCTTTCTTTCTTTCTTTCTTTCTTTCATTTTTCTCGCTCTTAGTTGTTTTCTCTCTTTCTCGTTCTCTCATTTGTCTCTCTTTTGTTCTCTCTCTGTCTCTCCTTTTCTTCTTTCTCCTTTTCTCAATTTCTTTCTCTCCTCTTCCTCTCTTTCTCTCCATTATTTTCTCTTTCTCTTTTTCTCTTTCTTTTTTGTTCTCTCTCTTTCCTGTTCTCTCTTTTGTGTTCTCTCTTTTGTGTTCTTTCTCTCTCTCCTTTTCTCTCCTTTTCTCCTTTTCTTGTTCTTTTCCTTTCTTTTTGTCTCTTTTGTTCTTTCTCTTTCTTGTTCTTTCTCTCTCTCTTTCTCTCCCTTTCTCTTTCTCTCTCCCTTTCTTTCCCTTTCTCTTTCCCTTTTCTCCCATTCTCTCTCTTATTCTCCCCCTCTCTTTCTCTTTCTCATTCTCTCTCTTTCTTGTTCTCTGTCCTCTCTCCTCCCTCACTCTCTCTCTCCTGTTGTACATGGCCCAATCATTGATCCTTCCCCAAACAGTGTTCTTAATTACACTTCATCGACAAATGAACATTTCTAAGGCATACATTTCCTAGCAATTATCGCTAGACCAGCCCTTAATTACGGTAGATCTCGAGATCCAGTTAATTAATCCTGGGCTGAGACTTCATTTGATAATGGGGATCCAAAACTCGGAACGATTTGCAAGCATGCTGCAAGCCCAAGCCATCTGCTGCACCTCAGAAAGATGGAAAGGAAAGGGAGGATAATATAGATAATAATAAAATGCAATTCCTTTAGATGGTGGGAGGAAGAATACATATATAGGTGCAGAAAACAGCTCGGCTTATGGTGTGCCCAACTTGATGGCAAGGAACAAAACGCCACCTGGAGATCTGAAATAAGCCATTTGCAAGGAGGTAGGATAAAAGCATCAGGGAGAGGAGTAAAGTGGAGGTAACACTTCTCCTGATGTACACCTGGAGACATGTATCAAAGGGAAGAGGAGGAGGAGGACTGTGGGGTTCTTGGTTCTCTCCGAGCTTGGCTGTTTTCTCACAGACATTTCATGACCAAAACAAGTAATATCATCAGTGCAAGGCGGCAAATAGAGTTTGTTCTCTGTTTATAGGTGGCTTGCTTTTTGTTAGTGGGGAGGTTGTTTTATTTCTGTTGTTTACAAGGACAACCTATTTGTATATAAACAGGAAAAAGGACTCCACTTCCTTTTGAAGATGTTACCCAGTTGGGTAATGAAATGTCTGTAAGAAAACAACAAAGCTATGACAGCACCAAAGACACCACAGTCGTCGTCGTCCTCCTCCTCCTCCTCTTCCTCCTCCTCCTCTTCCTCCTCCTCCTCTTCCTCCTCCTCCTCCTCCTCCTCCTCCTCCTCCTCCTCCTCTCCACAACCCACTCTTTCTTTTAGCCCTGATGATATTACCCAGTTGGATAATGAGATGTCTGTAAGAAAACAACCAAGCTCAGAGAGCACCAGGGATTCCACAGTCCTCCTCCTCCTTCCTCCTCCTCCTCCTCCTCTTTATAAACTTCACCCCCTTCTAGGACTGATGAGGTTACTTAGTTGAGTCATGAAACGACTGCAAGCTCAGAGAGCACCAAAGACCCAACCTCTTCCTCCTCTCCATAAATCCCACTCCTTCTACCACTGATGGTGTTACCTAGTTGGGTAATGAGACATCTTCAAGATAACAACCAAGCTCCAAAAGCATAAAAAAAAAAACACTGTCCAAACTTACAGTATATATGTGGTATTTATTGGTGCACTCGCTGCAAGCTCTTTAAACCCATAAAAAGGGGAGAATGTAAGGAGAAAATTACATCTATTGAATTGAGGATCGTGCAAACATATGTGGGTTTTGGTTTCTCTAACCGTATAACTTCGGTTATAACAAGCAGAGAAATCAGGCATCAAACCCAACCGATTAAGTCTCTTGAATTGCAATGAAGGGGCTGCTTTAACAGAATAAGTCAAGGTTGACTCGGCTTCCCTCTTTCTCAGGTGGGTAAAATGAGGACCCAAATTGTTGGGGGGGGCAAGAGGCTGACTCTGTAAACCGCTTAGAGAGGACTGTGAAGCACTGTAAAGTGGTATATAAATCTAAGTGTTATTGAAGTGCTATTGCTATAATAGAATGGAGGTCTTCCAGGAGATCACACCATTCCAGACAAGTGACTGTCCAATCTCTTCTTAAAAACCTCCAGTTTTGGAGCATTCACAACTTCTGGAGGCCAGCTGTTCCACTGGCTAATTGTTCTCACTGTCAGGAAATTTCTTTTTCGTTCCAGGTTGCTTCTCTCCTGGATTAGTTTCCATCCATTGTTTCTTTTCCTGGTGCTTTGGAAAACCTTCTGCCTTCTCTGTGTCAGCTCCTTAAATATTGGAAGACTGCTATCACATCACCCTTAGTCCTTCTTTTCATTAAACTACTAGACATACCCATGTCCATCAGCAGGAATAGCTAACACCCAAGAAGATAGGCTCAAGATCCAGATGGATCTCGACAGGCTTGAACACTGGGCCGTATTTAACAAAATGAAATCAATGTAGAGAAAAATAAAGTCCTACACTTAGGCAAGAAAAGCCAAAAGGACACATATAGACTGGGTGAAACCAGGCTCAATAGCAGGAACTGGGAGAGGGATCTTGGAGTCTTAGTGGACAACCAGCTAAATAGGAGTCAGCATGCAATCCTAAATTGTATTAACAGAGGGATACAATCAAGATCAAAGGAGGTACTAATACCACTCTATAAAGCCTTAGTAAGACCACACCTAGAGTACTGCATCCAGTTTTGGTCACCACACTACAAAAAAGATGTTGAGACTCTAGAAAAAGCACAGAGAAGAGCAACCAGGATGATTAGGAGACTAAAGACACTAAACATATGAAGAACGGTTACAGGAACTGGGCATGGTTACAGGATAGCAGCCTTTCAATATTTGAAGGGCTACCACCGAGAGGAGGGGGTCAAGCTATTATCTAAAGCACCCAAAGGCCAGACAAGGAATAATGGATGGAAACTGAACAAGGAGAGATTTAACTTGGAAATAAGGAGAAACTTTCTGACAGGGAGAACAATCAACCGATGGAACAGCTTTCCCTCAGAAGTTGTGGGAACGCCATCACCTGAGACTTTCAAGAAGACATTGGACTGCCATTTGTCAGAAATGGTATAGGGTCTCCTGCTTGGACAGAGGGTTGGACTAGATGACTTACAAGGTCCCTTCCAACTCTGATTACCTGTTAATCCCTGATCATCTTGGTTGCTCTTCTCTGCACTCTTTCCAGAGTCTCAACATCTTTTTTTTTATATCTTGGGGACCAAAACAGGATGCAGTATTCCAAGCGTGGCCTTACCATGGCCTTATAAAGCTGAATTAATATTTCATGTGACCTTGGTTCTATCTCTCTGTTAATGAATTGGCTTTGAGTTGACTTTGTAACTGACCAATGGGAACATTATCCACCCCCCAACGGCTCTCAAGTTGGCCGGGTTGACTAACACAACCTTCTCCTGCCGGTAACATATTCTTCCTCTTTGTCAATGGACCGTGACACGCTCAAATCGACTACGGGAGGGGGAGGATTAAAAATGGAGGGAAAATTGAGCTCTCCACTCTGTTCACTTTGTAATCCCTAATGAGAGACCTTGGTGGGGGAAGAAGGAAAAAAACAAAACTAATTTCCCAGCCTGTCTTGATGTGTGAAATAAAGTTCCTCTTGAAAATGAGAGCTTGACAGGCTAGTGGCAAAATTTGATATTCACAGCAAAATAAAATATCCATCTATTGATATTTCATTAACAGGCAGGAAAACAAATCTTTTTTTCTCTCTCTCTCTCTCTCTCCATTTCCAGCAGAGCTGGCTGGGGCTCGATTCAGTCCTGGGGTTGCAAACAAAGACTAATGCTGGCATCCCGAAAAAGATGGACAAACAGGCTGGAGGTCCATCTTGATCCTTTTCCTCTCAATCTTGATAAGTTGAAGATGGGTAGGCTGCAACTGACAGAATTGCCATGGCTGGCTGGAGGATTCTGGGAATTGAAGTCCATGCCTCTTCATTCTGGGAGCTGAACCAACACATTGTCCTGGCAGAGGTGGTCTTCAGCCGGTTCTGACCAGTTCTGGAGAACCGATAGTGGAAATTTTGAGTATTGGAGATCCGGCAAATACCACCTCTGACTGGCCCCACCAACCCCCTCTGTTCTCTGCCTCCCATTGAATCCCATCTGATTGGCTGGTTTTCTTTCGTTGCCTTGCACAGGAGGATGGAGCTGGAAAGCAGGTTAGTGGTGTAGAGAGGGGAATGGAGATTTTGCAGTATCCTTCCCTTGCCACACCCACCAAGCCACACCACACCCACCAAGCCACACCCACAGAACTGGTAGTAAAAACAAATTGAATCCCACCACTGTGTCCTAGTATTTCTCAAGTTCCACAGACTTTGGTTCTTACAGAAGAACCAAAGTCTATGGATCTTGAGAAATATTTGTAGCTCAGGTTTGAACTGTGGGATCCATGGTGCTCTCTGTGAGCTGGATGGTTTTCTTGCAGATGTTTCATCACCAAACAAGGTAACATCATCAGTGTTAGAAGGGTTTGCAGAGAAGAGGAGGACAGTGGGATCCATGGTGCTCTCTGTGCTGGATGGTTTTCTTGCAGATGTTTCATGACGCAATTAGGTAGCCTGATCAGTGCTAGAAGCTCTCTGAGCTTGGTTGTTTTCTTGTAGATGTCTCATCACCAAACAAAGTAATCTCATCAGTATTAGGAGGGGTGGCAGGGAAGAGGAGGAGGAGGGAAAGGATGATGGGGTCCTTGGTGCTCTCTGAGCTGGGTGGTTTTCTTATATTTCATTACCAACTTAGGCAACATATTCAGTGTTAGAAGGAAGAGAGGTTTTTCTCCCTCTTTTATACTGTATATAAGTAGCTTGCCGTTGTAAACAACCCAAAGAACCCGAACACCCTCACTAACACAGAGCAAGCCAGTTGTATATAAACAGAGAATAAAGGAATCAAAGGTAGAAGAAACTTAGAACTAAGGAGGAATTTCCTGACAGTGAGAAGAATTAACCAGTGGAACAGCTTGCCTCCAGAAGTTGTGGGTGCATATCGCTGGAGGTTTTAAAGAAGAGATCGAACAACCATTTGTCTGGAACAGTATGGGCCTGAGTGGGATTCTACCGGTTTGGACTGGTTCAAATGAACCGGTTGTTCCAGTGATCATTTGGCCTCGCCCACCCACACCTACTCTTTCCTTGTCTTGGAGCACAGCTGATCCGCACGGCCGAGCAGTTTTGCGGAGCCTCAGCTGTTTTACTCACCGGGGCTTGCAAGTAGAAAGTAAGCATTAGATCTGAAAAAAGGGTTTTTTAAAATGGTGTGTGCATGGGTGCATTTGGCATGCACACCGGCGAAGCGCGCATGCGTGTGCGGTCACCCAAACCGATGGTTACACCAGTTGAATTGCACCACTGGGTATATAAGATTTCCTGCTTGAGCACGGGAGGGCGGGGGCGTTAGACTTCCCATACAAGAGCTAAGCCAGATAATACAGGAGTTGGGTTAAAGGCTTTCATCATGCAGTCACTCTGGCTGAAAATTCACTCCCGGTGTGGAGATCTAAGCCAGGTGAGTGAGCGTCGCTTCCATTTCACTTGTTCTGAGTTGTGTGTATGTGTGTGTGTGTTTTCCAAACCGACGGAAGGCAGACATAACACTGATGCGCTGCAGATGGGTTGGGAACAACAACGCCCCTTCAGGTCTCTCCGTGTTCGACAAACTGTAACCAGGTGTATGCCTACAATGAAACAGCTGTCCCCAACCTGCTGGGGTCCAGATGTGGTGGGACAACAATTCTCCAAAAGCTAGGAGTGCTGGGAGTTTGCAGATCAACACACCTGGCTAGCGTTCGTCTGGGGCGGGGAGGAAACAGATCTTACCAGGGCTGGCAGAATCAATTTTGCAAACTGTAATGAGCAGAATGCCAGATGTTTGGGCCCTTTCCAAGCTTCCGTAAAGGCCTGCCAGATGCTTAATTTTTAATTGTTTTTACCTTTCTATAGTGAGGCCAAATCCTGCAAAATATTAGCCCCTCGTTTGAAAAAAGCAGATCTTGGTATGAATGCCTGTTATATTCTCCCTAATATCTTTCTGTTGAAAACTGTTCTAACTAATAATCAGGATGTCATGGTGGAGGCTAAAACAGACAATGAGCGGTTGCAGGAACTGGGCATGGCTAGTCTAGGGAAGAGAAGGACCAGGGAGACAGGATAGCAGCCTTTCAATATTTGAGGGGCTGCCCCAGAGAGGAGGAAGGGGTCAAGCTATTTTCCAGGGCACCCGAAGTCCAGACAAGGAATAATGGATGGAAACTGATCAAGGAGAGATTCAACCTAGAAATAAGCAGAAATTTTCTGGCAGTGAGAACAATCAATGGAACAGAAGTTGCCTTCAGAAGTTGTGGGAGCTTCATCCCTGGAAGCTTTCGAGAAGAGACTGGACTGCCATCTGTCAGAAATGGTGTAGGGGCTGCTTGGGTGTGGGGGTTGGACTAGAAGACCTCCAAGGTCCCTTCCAACTCTGTTCTTCTGTTAATAAAGGGGAATATTTGTAACTCAAGGTTGAAACAAGGAGTCCTTGGTACATTCTGAGCTTGGTGATTTTCTTGAAGACCCAGATAGGTTGTTTCATGACCCAGCTAGAATCAAGATCACGTAAAGCGTTAGTACCACTTTAGAAAGATTTAGTATGGCCACACTTGGAATACTGCTTCCAGTTTTGGTCACCACGATATAAAAAAAGACGTTGAGACTCTAGAAAGAGTGCAGAGAAGAGCAACAAGGATGATTAGAAGGCTGGAGGAAGAATCATTGCAAGAATTGAGTATAGTGGAAAAGAAGGGGCGACATGATAGCCAGTCTTCCAGTATTTGAGGGGCTGCCATAAAGACGAGGGGATCAATCTATTTTCCAAAGCATCTGAAGGCAGGACAAAAAAGCAGCGGATGGAAACTAATCAAGGGGAGAAACAACCTAAAACTAAGGAGAATTTTTCTGACAGTGAGAACAATTAACTATTGGATCGGCTTGTTTTAAGAAGTTGTGGATGCTCCATTGCTGAAGACTTTCAAGAAGAGACTGGATAACCATTTTGTCTGACATGTATAGGTCCCAAAGGTGCCTTTTTTCTAGAGGTAACTGGACTTCTTTGTTTTTCTCTGAAGATGTTTCACTTCTCATCCCAGAAGCTTCTTCAGCTTTGACTGGATGACGGGAATGGAAGGATTTATACTCCTCTCAGAAAGCTGGTCATTTGCATCCTTAGAGAGTCATTGAGGCTACTTGGAGCTTTGTTAAACCCTTCCATCCTCCACCATTCAGCCAGAGCTGAAGAAGCTTCGTGGATGAGAAGCAAAACATCAGAGAAAAACCAGAAAATCCAGTTGCCTCTTGAAAAAAAAAGCACGTTTGGGACAACCATGACCTGGATGGCTGAAATGTTAACCTGGATGGCTTGAGCAGGAGGTTGGAGTAGAAGACCTCCAAGGCCCCTTTCAACTCTCTTATTCTTGTATTCTGTTAATAAAGGAGAATATTTGTAGCTCAGGATTGAAATGAAGGATCTTGCTGCAATCTGAGTTGGTTGTTTTCTTGCAGACATTTCATGACCCAAACTAGGTAACATCAATACTGCAGATAGCTTGACTCATATGAGCAGCCTCTTAGTAGCTTGAATGCCACTAAGCATTCAGGACACTCCAAAATAAAGAAACACCAGTTTCCCCCAAACGATGTCCTACTCTGGAGCTCCCTCTTCACTCTGCCTGGCCAATTTCCATCTTTAACTCTTCAACTCCAAAGTGCCAACTTTGTTTCTGGTCACACTGCAGGGCTGTGTTGTTTTTCTAGCCCTGAGTATGTTTGAAGAAGCTGAATGTGGCCAATTCCAAGAGGAAACGATCTAATCTTCCCCTCCAGGATGAATGGAAGATCCGTGCATAATTATTCACCGGGTTTTTGCTCACCCCAGCTGTTACGGTGCCGTTCTATGCTCAAGAAACTGAAATAATGTTAAAGCTGTGGGTTTTGAGAGGACATTAATCTATATCTCTCTGTCTGTTTATCTCCCCTCCCCTCTCTCTTTGTTTGATTATACCTATCATCTCTCTCTTTCATCTATAATCTCTCTTTCACTCTCTCTCATCTCTCAACTTTTTCACTCTTATCTGTCTATCTATCTATCTATCTATCTATCTATCTATCTATCTATCTATCTATCTATCTATCTATCTATCTCTCTCTCTCTCTCTCTCTCCCTCTCTCTCTCTCTCATCTATCTATCTATCTATCTATCTATCTATCTATCTATCTATCTATCTATCTATCTATCTATCTATCTATCTCTATCTATCTATCTATCTATCTATCTATCTATCTATCTATCTATCTATCTATCTATCTACTACCTATTATCTCTCTCCCCCCTCTCTCTTTCTCTCTCTCCCAACCTACTACCTATCTATTATCTATCAATATCTATCAATATCTATCAATATCTATCTCTATCTATCTATCTATCTATCTATCTATCTATCTATCTATCTATCTATCTATCTACTACCTATTATCTCTCTCCTCCCCTCTCTCTTTCTCTCTCTCCCAACCTACTACCTATCTATCAATATCTATCAATATCTATCTATCTATCTATCTATCTATCTATCTATCTATCTATCTATCTATCTATCTATCTATCTATCTATCTATCTATCATCTAAAATTTATCTTATAGACCCATCCAGATGCTTTCATATCTAAGGTGGGACTAGGAGAATTGCACTAACTTTTTATGTTCTGTTGAAAGAAATATCCAAAACCAATTCTCATCAATCAAACAGAACGAGGACTAGTGGAAACATAGGATCCATGTTTTGTGGGCTTTAAATGTCTATTTAAGTCACAGGAATAATTTCCAAATTTGCCTCTGCCTGTCTATCTGTCTGCTTGTCCGTCTATCTTCTCCCTCCTTCTATCTCTCTCCTTTCAACACTCCATGCCACGTTTATGCAAATCTTGCTTCCATGCATTTCATCCTAGCTCCTTCGCCACCTTCTCAGCTCTGTTTTTCTCACTGGGTATTTCTGCTTTTCCTTGTTCTGTCTAACATTCCATGATAGCTTGTGGTTCCAATGTTTGAAGGGCTGCCACAAAGAAGAGGGACTCAACTTATTCTCCAAAGCAGGAAACTCATCAAGGAGAGAAGCAACCTGGAGAAACTTCCTAACAGTAAGACAATCAACCAGTGGAACAGAAGTTGCTTTCAGAAGTTGTGGTTGCTCCAACACTGGAGGTTTTCAAGAAGGGACTGGAGAGCCATCTGAAATGGGATAGAGCAGGGATGTCAAACTTGCAATGACGTGTTATTGTCACGTGATGTATGACAACTTTTTCCCCCCTTCGCTAAACCAGAGGTGGGCATGGCTAGTGTGTGATGCATCCGGCCCACAGGCCATGAGTTTGACACCCCTGGTATAGAGTCTTCTGCTTGAGCAAGGGGGTGGACTAGAAGATCTCCAAGGTCCCTTCCAACTCTGCTATTCTGTCACCCTGTTAATTAATCGGTGGAAGGGCTTGCCTCCAGAAGTCGTGGATGCTCCATCACTGGAGGTTTTCAAAAGGAGACTGGATAACCATTTGTCTGAAATGGCTCTGCTTGAGCAAGGGGGTGGACTAGAAGACCTCCAAGGTCCCTTCCAACTCTACTATTCTGTTATTCTACCTGGGCCGTTAAAAGAGCATGAGCGGCTCCTTTTATCTTTGCTGAAGCTGTAAGCTCTGCTGCTAGTGGTCTCCCACTTATTCCATTTGGAAGAAAATGGATTTTTGCGATGGCAGAGGACACGGAAGAAAACCAGCACGCAGGAAGCCGGGAGAGGCATGAAATAAGAAGAGAGAGAGAGAGAGAGAGAGAGAAGGGGAGAACAAAACGCCTCCGATGTCCCCGTGGGCCTCTTCGCTGTCCTAACAGATGCCTGCACGATTCCTGGGATGTGACTAGATAGACCAAGTAGTTCCAATGAGGTCTCTATGCCCCCCAAAGGCCACCTCTGAAGCTGGGGATGATTCATAGGCCTTGTCAAGCGCCTGGCCTGCCGAGTTTTCTATTCTGAGCCCCGGGAACATCTGATTTATTAGTTCATTTATGGAACAATAAGGAGAGGGGAGAGGAAGAAGAGAGGAAGTTGTGCTGTGGATTAGCAAATGCACGCAACTACGCATGCACGTCCCCACTCACAGAGAACAGGAGTTAACAATGTCTTGGATGATACAGGATAATTCGTCTTTTGGCCAACGGGAATGCAAGGGAGAGCTGCTGAGAGGGGGGGAAAAAATAGGAAGGAGGGAAGGGAGGGAGGAAAGAAGGGGAGAAGAAGGAAGGAAGGAAGAGGGAGGGAGAGAAAGGAATGGACAGAAGGAGGAAGGAAGGAAGGAAGGAAGGAAAAGGAAGGGATGGGAGGGAGGAAAGAATGGAGGAAGGAAGGAAAGAAAAGGAAAGGAGGGAGGAAGGGGAGAGAGAAGGAGAAAAGGGAAGGGAAAGAAAAGGGGAAAAGGATAAAAAGAAAGAGGGAGAGAAGGGGAAAGAGAAAGGTTATGAAAGAAGAAGCAGAGGAAGGAAGGAAGGAAGGAAGGAAGGAAGGAAAAGGAAGGAAATAAGGAAGGAAAGCAAAGCAAAGAGGGAATAGAAAAGAATAAGGGAGGGAGGAAGGAAGGAAGGAAGGAAGGAAGGAAGGAAAAACTTTTCTCTAAATAGTTTGTTTATGGAACTTGGGTTCTTTGAAGCATTTAACATAATGTTAGATTTGGGAAAGTTTAAAGCAGACACCTCGTCTCCTCCTTCCTGGATAGAGGCTGGCTAGGAAATTCTTCTGTAATCTGTAGGATACTCCCTTCGGTGCTATCTTAATGCTGGTTGTCTCCAGAAGGACCTTTGTCACAGATAGGTGTGGAAATGAGAGAAAGTGGAAAAGTACCTCTAGGTTTACTCTGGATCCCATAATACATGAGTTTTGATCTCCCTGATCTTCTTCCAGACTTTTCAGAAGCTTAAAAAATACCTATATTTTACTGTAATCTAAAGCGAGAGAAAATATTCTATTTAAAGTGCCCAAATCTTCTCCACCTCTCCTCCTTTGGTTAAGGGAGAGGATTTAAAGGTAAGAAGGCTGCCTAAATTTGAACTATTGTTCAAATAATGACGGTTTTACACTACCCTCACTTAGGCACTGACTAGGTTTCTACCCAACTAGGTTAAGCATCTCAAGGGTGTGATCCATCTTGCATTCCTGCAAAGAGGGCCACTGTTTATGTGACAGATTCTGATGTTCATGAAGGGGAGAAGGCATTTTAATTAGATAAAATGGCCTTTTTGGAAACTCTTAGGTGCCATATGTTGTGTGAATTGAAACCACAGAGGAACCATAATTCTGATAGCTGGAGAGAGGGAGGGACAGGAGGCTTGTTACAGAAGCAAATGGCTGCTTCTGTCCTGACCAGAATTTTGATGGATGCAGGATAAAACCTTGGCAGAAGACCGGTGAATTGATCCAGCGAAGGGGACAACTTAATCCCTGGCATAACAGAAGGACAAAAGTGGATCCGGAAGTGAGAAGATCAAGAGATTATGCTCATCCCGGTAGAATGAACATCCGTGTAACTGGACAGGACTAAAACAATCCCATAATTCAGTGTTTCACATAATTTGTAGGTCAGAGGGACATCTTGGTGGCCTTTAAAAAAAGACTAGGTCAGGGGTCTTCAAACTTGACAGCTTGAAGCCTTGTGGACTTCAACTCCCAGAATTCCTCCTCCAGTCATGTTAGTTCAGGAATTCTGGGAGTTGAAGTCTACAAGTCTTAAACTTGCCAAGTTTGAAGACCCTTGGACTAGGTATTCGAACTTACAGAACATAGAATAATAAGGTTGGAAGGCACCTTGGAGGTCTTCTAGTCCAACCCCCTGTACCATTCCAGACAAGTGGTTGTCCAATCTCTTCTTTAAAAAACTCCAGTGTTGAAGCACCCACAACTTCTGGAGGAAAATTGTTCCACTGATTAATTATTTTGTCAGGAAATTTCTTCTTAATTCTATGTTGGGTCTCTCCTTGATTAGCTTCCACCTGTTGCTTCTTGTCTGCCTTCAGGTGCTTTGGAGAATAGATTGACAAATAGATTATAGGTTAATAGAATAGAAAAGGTTAACAAAGAATAGCCAGAGGACCAGAAATTAAGGCCTACCACGAGAGACAGAAAGATCTCGCATATGTAACCAGAAGAAGACAATTGCCGGTATTCAAAGAAATACACCGAAGATGAAGATCTGCAAGGACCATGGTTGGGATTCTACCGGTTCGGTGTGGTTTGCTTGAACCGGTAGCTCCAAAGATCATCTGGGAGAGAACTGGTTCTCTCCAACGATCTGCTGTTGGGCCCACCCACTCGCAAAGTGTGTGTGTGTGCATGCAAAGCGTGCCCACCAAGCCACGCCCACCAAATTGGTGGTAAACTACTTTGAACCCTACCACTGGCAAGGACCAGTCTTCATCCATCCTTCTGTAGGCTGGAGTTTTCAGAGAAGGCACTTTGATGGGCTGTATGTTTCGTCTGTGGGTGTCAACTTTCCTGGGTAAAGGCCGGAAACACTACTAAGTGAGCTCTATCTACTTTATTATGGGGCTGCATTAAGTCAGTCTTGCAAGTCTGAAGGTACAGATGCCCTTGAAACCTGCTTTCTGCTCTGCATGGTGGTTTGTGGTTTGTGTGCCAATCTGCAAGTTTTCAAAGACCGGCTGGGAGAAATGATTGATGCGTTACAGTGAGTCTTTCCTTAAGTTTCTTCTTCAGACCATTAAACCACTCAGGGCTCCTTCCTCTTTTCTTTGATTGTCTATGGAGATTCTCAGTCCTCCAGGTCAGGGTTCAGAGGTGGTCTTCAGCAGGATCTGACTAGTTCTGGAGTACCGGTAGTGGAAATTTTTAGTGGTTCAGAGAACCGGCAAATGCCACCTCTGACTGGCCCCGCTCCCATCTATTCTCCGCCTCCCATTGAGTCCCAGCTGATCGGCTGGGTCTTCTTGGGTTGCCCTGCACAGGAGAACGGAGCTGGAAACCAGGTTAGTGGGGTGGAGAGGGAATGGGATTTTGCAGTAACCTTCCCCCAGGAGTAGGGAGGGAATGGAGATTTTACAATATCCTCCCCCTGGAGCGGGATGGAAATAGAGATTTCCCCAGTGTACAGATCTGCATGTATCTCATTTGTTTTGCATTCTTCTATTCCCCACAAGTTAGAACTGAAGAAGCTTCTTGGATGAGAAGCGAAACATTTTCAAAGGAGAAAAAAAAAATCCAGGAAAGTCCAGTTCCCTTTTGGAGAAAAAAGCACTTTTGGGACTTTACTTTGATTGTTTCCTAGGTGGCCCCTCTTCCCCTGCATTTCATTACAATGGGTTGATTCTGTAAATATCTGTTTGGCACTGCGGTGGAATGTATTCTGGATTCCCAGATGGGAGGGGCTGCTTCCCAGAGGGCAAAGAGCAGCACAGCTTGGAAAGTTTAATAGGTAGGAACAAGATTAAGGTAGCACCTCCCTAGCAGCTGGCAAAGTATAACTATACAGGTAGTTCTCAACTTACAACAGTTCATTTAGTGACCATTCAAAGTTACAATGGCACCGGCAGAAGTGATTTATGACCATTTTTCACACTAATGACATTTGCAGCCTCCCTACAATCACATGATCAAAATTCAGACACTTGGCAACTGGCTCATATTTACGACTATTGCTGTGTCCCGGGGTTACATGATCCTCTTTTGTGACCTTCCAACAAGCAAAGTCCATTGGGAAGTCAGATTCACTTAACAACCGGGTTACTAACTTAACAACTGCAGTGATTCATTTAACAAGTGAGGCCAGAAAGGTCTCATGGGGGATAAAACCCACTTAACAAATGTCTCACTTGACAACAGAAATTTGGGGCTCTGTTGTGCTTGTAAGTCGAGGAATGCCTGTAGTTGTGCAGATGGTTGATTGAGTCTGGCAAGATTCTGTCTGTAGGCAAACAGCAATCAAGAAACTACTCAGAAGTAACTCCACGGATTGTTCTTGCTTCTTGGGGCCTCACACGTCAATCCCTATTGTCTGTGCCCAAATGACCAGGGGTAGACTTCAAAAATTTTAGCAATTGGTTTTCTGCCCAGTTGCTGGGGTGTGTGGCTATGGTGGGTGTGGCCTAGTTGGCTTATGCACCACAGTGGAGGGGGTCATTTTTCCCCTCCCTGAGCCTCCATGTGGGCCCTGTACTTACCTGGCATCCAAAACTGACCGTGTGGGGACTCCTTGGGAGGGGAAGCGTGGGAGGGGTGGGGCCAGCCAGGGGTCAAATATTCCAGTTTGCTGAACCGGTCATTAAAAATGATAAAATTAGAACCTAATTTCGATAGAAAATAACAATATTTGATGCTCCATATCATAACGGCGGCCAGAATCTCTTACGCCCAAAATTGGCTACAACCTCCCTGGAAGCCACAATTATTAATAAGATATATGAATGCGCGGAGATGGATAGACTAACGAAGCTATTGAAGGATAAAGAAGAAGGAGAATTTTATAAAATGTGGAATGTTCAGTACGAATGGATAAGAATAAGACATAAAGGCATCAAATGACTTATGTAATACTATAAAACCATAAAACCACAAGGTTTTTGTGTAAATAAATGTAAATAAAAATGTATATAGGTATATAATGCCTAGAATGACGAAGAAACAGAGATGTATAACACGTTAATAGAAGATATTTATAATGTAAACATTGCTACAGTAATGTTGTAAATTGTGGAAATTTGTTTTTAAATGTTGAATAAATAAATTTATTTTAAAAATGATAACATTAGCTACAAGTTCACCACTCCTGCAAATGACCAAGCCATAATGAAATACTCACCGGCATTGTCTGGCTTCCGTGTAAAGCATTTATGGCCGCCTGGGCTTCTGCATGTGAGGAGTATTTCACAAAAGCGCACCCTGGGAAGACAAGAGGAAGGAACAAATTCTAAGAATAAGGACCAAGTTGAGTGGGGAGTGCAAAGACTTTTCCATTTGCTCCTCAGACATTTGATATGACTTTGTTTCTCTGTCTTTCGCTTTAGTGCAACCGGTCACAGGGGATTAACAAATCAGACAGTTTTAGTTTTTTCCCAGTTTCTCATTTTCACCTTCTTATGTTCGGACAGTTCCCTTTTGATGAAGAATATTTGTGGCTCAAGGTTGAAATAATGGGTCCTCGGTGCTACCTGAGCTGAGATGTTTCCTTGCAGACGTTTCATTACCTGAACTAAGAACTTCTAAAACCAGCTCCACCAATACTCACAGGGCAAGCCACTAGAATATAAACCGAGAGCAAATCCCACTCCTTACTAGCACTGATGATGTTAGCTATTTGGGTACTGAACTGTCTGCAAGAAAACCAACTATTCAGAGAGCACCAAGGCCCCCACAGGTCCCTTTTCTATAGCATCCTGCAAATATATGTGTTGTTAATATATAGTGGACAGCCTGTGATCAACTGGGTCAAATTTTCAGGGATATTTTTTTACCTAAAGAGAGAAACAAAGTCAATGGTGTTGTTTTTTTTTGCAAGGGGTGGGCTAAACAAAACAAAGCAAACAAGCAAAAACAATAGGAGCGGGAATGACTTCCGATTTCCTGCTGGCTTCCCCATTGACCTTTCTTTCTTTCTTTCTTTCTTTCTTTCTTTCTTTCTTTCTTTCTTTCTTTCTTTCTTTCTTTCCTTCTTTCTTTCTTTCTTTCCTTCCTTCCTTCCTTCCTTCCTTCCTTCCTTCCTTCCTTCCTTCCTTCCTTCCTTCCTTCCTTCCTTCCTTCTTTGCTTTCCTTTCCTTCCTTTCCTTTATTTTCCTTCCTTCCTTCATTTCCCTCCCTCCTTTCTCTCTTTCCTTCTTTTCTTTTCCTCCCTTTCTCCCTCCCTCTCTCCCTCCCTCATCTTTTCTTTCTTTCTTTCTTTCTTTCTTTCTTTCTTTCTTTCTTTCTTTCTTTCTTTCTTTCTTTCTTTCTTTCTTTCTTTCTTTCCTTCCTTCCTTCCTTCCTTCCTTCCTTCCTTCCTTTCCCTCCCTCCTTTCTTTTTCTTTCTTTCTTTTCTTTTCCTCCCTTTCTCCCTCCCTCTCTCCGTTCCTCATCTTTCTTTCTTTCTTTCTTTCTTTCTTTCTTTCTTTCTTTCTTTCTTTCTTTCTTTCTTTCTTTCTTTCCTTCCTTCCTTCCTTCCTTCCTTTCCTTCCTTCGTTCCTTTCCCTCCCTCCCTCCTTTCTTTTTCTTTCTTTCTTTTCTTCCTTCCTTTTCCTCCCTCCCTTCCCTCTCTCCCTCCCTCACTTTTCTTTCTTTCTTTCTTTCTTTCTTTCTTTCTTTCTTTCTTTCTTTCTTTCTTTCTTTCTTTCTTTCTTTCTTTCTTCTTTCCTTCCTTCCTTCCTTCCTTCCTTCCTTTCCTTTCCTTCCTTCCTTTCCTTTCCCTCCTTTTTCCTTTCCCTCCCTCCTTTCTTTTTCTTTCTTTCTTTTCTTCCTTCTTTTCCTCCCTCCCTCCCTCCCTCCCTCCCTTCCTTCTCTCCCTCACTTTTCTTTCTTTCTTTCTTTCTTTCTTTCTTTCTTTCTTTCTTTCTTTCTTTCTTTCTTTCTTTCTTTCTTTCTTTCTTTCTTTCTTTCTTTCTTTCTTTCTTTCTTTCTTTCTTTCTTTCCCTATCAAAATTTGTACATTGCCCGTCTTGATATCTAAGCAACTCGGGGTGGTTTGCAAATAAAAATTGGATTGGATGCTGAAGCCAGTGGGAGGCGGGAAAGAGGCAGGGGACATGCTCTTTCATTTCCCCCTGTGTCATGCAACCTACGGGTTTCTGGGAAATGTAGTCAGAAGGTATGGTGGCATTGAAGCAATCACAACATCTCCAAATTTCATTCACATCAGAATCATGGGTACCAGATGATGGACATATTAGTTCATCCATATGAATGATCTTGGTTCAACTGGGCCCTATCTAACAAAATGAAATTCAACGTAGAGGAAAGTAAAGTCTTATACTTAGGCAAGAAAAACCCAAAGTACACATATAGACTGGGTGAAACCAAGCTTAATAGCAGTAACTGTGAGAGGGATCTTGAAGGCTTAGGGGACAACCAACTAAATATGAACCAGCAGTGTGCGACGGCAGCCAAAAATGCAATCCTAAATTGCATTAACAGAGGGATACAATCAAGATCAAGCGAGGTACTAACACCACTTTATAAAGCTTTAGTAAGGCCACACCTAGTATACTGTATCCAGCTTTGGCCACCACACTATAAAAAAGATGTTGAGGCTCTAGAAAAAGTACAGAGAAGAGCAACCAGGATTATGAGGGGACTGGAGACTAAAACACATGAAGAACGGTTACAGGAACTGGGCATGGCTAGTCTAGGGAAGAGAAGGACCAGGGGACACATGATAGCAGTCTTCCAATATTTGAGGGGCTGCCACAGGGAGGAAGGGGTCAAGCTATTTTCCAAGGCACTTGAAGGCCAGACAAGGAATAATGGATGGAAACTGAAGAAGGATAGATTCAACCTGGAAATAAGGAGAAATTTTCTGACAGTGAGGACAATCAATCAGTGGAACAGAAGTTGCCTTCAGAAGTTGTGGGAGCTTCATCACTGGAGGCTTTCAAGAAGAGACTGGACTGCCATCTGTCAGAAATGGTGCAGGATCTCTAGCTTGGGCGGGGGGTTGGACTAGATGACCTACAAGGTCCCTTCCAACTCTGATTATCTGATTATCTAACTCCTCCCAGACCATTGTTGTGGTTAGCCGGCAGCAGGTGTGGACGGCTGAGGAGAGCGAGGACTCAGATGAGGGGCCAGGACCATTAGGGAGTGGGCTGCTGCCTTCAGAGATTGTGGGGGCTGGCAACAGTGATGAGGAGGTTTCTAAGGAGCCTGTGCCAAGTGTGCTTGCGCGCAGGATTGCTTGTAGGAAAGAGCAGCTACAAAAGCACGAGCGAGTCGGGAGTAAGGCTGCAAGGTAATGGCCCCTCCTTCAAGAAGATAAAAGCCAGCTGTGAAAGGAACGTATTTTGCAGAAGGCAAAAACGTTTTGAAACTCCAGCCTCGTGGATGTTCCAGTATCCTGAGTTTGTATTTGAAGATTCTTGTATTACAACTTATTTCTTGTCTGTTATCTTTTGGCAGAGTTTGTCTCGCAGAGTTTGGCAAGGCTTGTGCTTATCACAGCTAATTATTTTGCAAAAGCATTACAAGGTTTCTGTTCCTTTTGGATTGTGTTTGATTTGTTAGAAAAGGGCTTGGGTCAGAACAGGTAGGGGGTTGGACTAGATGATCTACAAGGTCCCTTCCAACTATGTTAATCTCTATCTATCTATCTATCTATCTATCTATCTATCTATCTATCTATCTATCTATCTATCTATCTATCTACCATCTATCTAATGTTTGCTTCTCTATACCTTCCAATTTCACCCATCTGAAAGTCACCCACAAACATGAGTTTTCGTAATATATGTGTCTATATATATGTCTGCCTCTGTAAAATTTTCATAGAACTGTGTGTGACTTTTACAGGTTCACTTTTACCTAATATAGGCATTTATTTTTGCATCACATTTTTATTGAACGCAGAGAATGTTTCAAAAACAGCTTTGCTTGATATAATGTTGGCCTGGGGAATTCTCCCCATTAACATACGAATATGTGCAACCCTTCCCAATTTGCATCTAAGAACTGTGAAAAAGGGTCAACATTTTACTGTGTTCTTCTGGATTTGGAAGGGTAAGAAGGGAGGTCATGGGGAACCAGAGTACATTGTGGTTGATGTCATTGGTGAGATTCAAGGAATTTAACAACCGGTTCTCTGCCCTAGTGATTTCTTCCAACAACCAGTTCACCAAACTGCTCAGAAACTTAACAACTGGTTCTCCCAAAGTGGTGCAAACTGGCTAAATCCCACCACTGGTTGATGTGGTTTACACATTGACATGGGGCCAGGTATGAAAGGCAAGGCCCACACGTGAAGGTCCGGTTAAAATGATTTATTGCTAAGGGCCTCTGCACAGAAATCTTCTCAACTAAGGGTTGACACCTGCTGGGAGTTAGATAATGGTCCATGGAATTCAAGGGAGGTTTGACTGAGCTTGCTTGGGACTATGTAGGGATGCTCGGCTGATGTCTTTTTTGACTCCAACCCCAGTTTCTGCCACTTGTTGTCCTACATATCAGGGGTTGCCAACCTTTTGGACCTCGGGGACCACCAAACTCATCTTTTTAAATCCCACAGACCAGAGACCCTGTGAAAATCCCCAAAACAGTCTGCAGGAAAATTCCCCACCCCATTTTCCTACCGATCAATCATTCTTTATTTGGGATTGTAGGATACCGTCTCCAGCTCCGTTCTCAGGGGGAGAGAGAGAGAGAGAGACTTTTGGCTTAATGCAAGGAAAGCAGCAGAAGCAGCAGAATTCTTTCTTTCTCTCCCCCAAACTCTGCCAGAAATTAGTCTTTGCCGGCACAGCCTTTTGCGCAGGAGGACTTGCAGGGTCCCAAAGACTCATTTCTGGCAGAGTTTGGAGGAGAGAAAGAAAGATTTTTGCTGCTTTCCTTGTGTGCAGCCAAAACCAGAAGAAGAAAGAAGCGGAAAGAAGCAGCCCGGTGGCCAGGCGAGGCACATGGGTTGAGTTCCCCCCCTCCGCCCTTTCCCCCCTCCCCTCACTACCTCGTGTTGTTCCCAATGCAAGCGACACAAGCCTTGTGTTCCCACGAGCCATGTGGGCAGCACAGCCTTGTGTTTCTGCACAGCCTGGATTAATTGCTTTGGGGGTGACGTTTCTCTGCGGACCATCAACGTTTTCTCGCGGACCAGCAGTGGTCCCCGGCCCACTGGTTGGCGACCACTGCTACATATGGTGCAAGAGGGGAAGTTTTTCATGCAACAACAACTCATTACTTAGGCCAAAAGAAGAACAGAACATATATAAACAGCTGCAGGGAAGCATTGTCCAATGGATTTATTTACTTTTTTTATTCAACTTTATTAAATTTCTATACTGTGCATCTCAAAGGTCAAAATTACAGCAGGGGTGGGATTCTCCCAGTTCGGGCCAGTTCAGGTGAACCGATAGTTATTACAATGATGATTTGCCCCTGCCCACCTGCCCCTGCCGTATTCTGTCCTTTATTTCCAGGGTTTTCAGACCAGCTGTTTGGTGCAGAACAATGCATTGCAACGCCTCAGTCGGACTGCAGCAGAAGGTTAGTTTTAGAGCTGAAAAAGCCGCATTTTTAAAATGCTGCACACGTGCAAAGCATGTGGAGGAGGAGAAGAGGAGGAGGAAGAAGAAGAAGAAGAGGAAGACAAGGAGAAGAAGGAGGAAGAGGAGGAGGAGGAAGTAGAAGAAGAAGAGGAGGAGGAAGGAGAATGAGGAGGAGGAGAAGAAGAGGAGGAGGAAGTAGAAGAAGAAGAGGAGGAGGAAGAGGAAGAAGAAGAGGAGGAGGAGGAGGAGGAAGGAGAAGGAGAAGGGAGAAGAAGAAAAAGAGGAGGAGGAGGAGGAGGAGGAGGAGGAGGAGGAGGAGGAGGAGGAGGAGGAGGAAGAAGAAGGAGAAGGAGAAGAAGAAGAAGAAGAAGAAGAAGAAGAAGAAGAAGAAGAAGAAGAAGAAGAAGAAGAAGAAGAAGAAGAAGAAGAAGAAGAAGAAGAAGAAGAAGAACAAGAAGAAGAAGAAGAAGAGGAGGAGGAGGAGGAGGAAGAAGAAGAAGACAAGGAGAAGGAGGAGAAGGAGGAAGAGGAGGAGGAGGAAGATAATTCTAGGATCCTTGGTTCTGTTTCTTGCAGACGTTTTATAACCCAAGTAGGTAATATCATCATTACTAGAAGGGAGTGGGGTTTGCTCTCAGTTTATATACAGCTTCCCCATCAGTGTATTGTGCTGTTATGACCACATGGCATCAGTGTAGCACAGAAACCAACTAAAGCTCTCCAAAACATTTTAAGTAAACCAAAAAACCCAACAGCCCCTGGAGAAAAACAATATTTTTTTGTTTAGTACAGTATAAGAATGTACACTGAAGATGGTATTTAATTTCATTTTACGAGGTGCAATGACAATAAACTAAACTAAACTAAACTAAACTAAACTAAACTAAACTGAACTGAACTAAAAATACTGTAACTGCAAACCCCCATTTGTTTCTAATGTGAAATGTTGGTCATGGAGCATTTGCAAAAAAACTACCAAGCTTAGGGATCACCAAGGACCCCACAGTCCAACCTGAGCTAGAAATCTTCTCTTCTATTGGATGTATTTGTTATTGCTCATTGGATCTGTCAATTTGTGCATTGTTTCATGTTCTATTTTGATTGTGGCCTTGGTATTATCTATCTATCTATCTATCTATCTATCTATCTATCTATCTATCTATCTATCTATCTATCTATCTATCTATCTATCTATCTATCTATCTATCTATCTATCTCGTAGCCCCAAATAGATCAAGTATATAACTCACAAAATGGTTTTGGACTTATGTACACACACTGCATTCGTACTCTTTCTCACGTACACACATGCACATATTTACAATAACCCGAGGCCCCCATGCACACAACCCACTCTCAGTCACACGCATATCAACAATAAATATCTGGCTCTTCAGAACTTCCCTTAAGTCCAACAGAAGTTGCTTTGAAGTCTCATTCTAGTAGACGTGCCCTGAAATTTGTTATCACTGGTCCTCCCTCCATCCCAGGTTAGGGTCTCCATTTTTCTCAGTAGAAGTCAGTGGAATGGGGTCCTTTTGTCAGAGAGAAACTTAACCAACCTTTCCTACTGATCCCATTGTTGATACAACCCTTGTTTCATCAAGACTAGGCCAAAGACGGTGGCCAGAATTTTGAAGGGAAAGGTAGTGTAGAAAGTTAGCACCCACCCCTCTCCTAGAATAAAATATTTTGAGAAATATTAAAAAGACAAGAATAATATATTTCCCTGAATGAGAAACAGAGAAAAATGTTCTTGAAAAGCAGCCCCAACCTTTCTTAATAGCCCCCAGCAGATGTCAGCACTTAAGAGGTCAAGAGAGAGCTAGCTCTATTCATAGGCAAGGTCTGAACAAAGCCACAATAGGAATTGCCCAACAAACCCCTTCACTGCATCAGCCCAAACTTCAACCAAGCTTAGCTCAGACAAACTCCTAGGATTTGTACATGCCACCATGGGAGCCTGACAACAGCCAATAGGATACATGTTCTTGCACAGGAACAGGAAGTTCAAGTGCATAGTCCAAGAGAAGGTATAAATCCCCCCCCACTCTCAACTCCATGTGGTCAGCTGCCCAGAAGCACTCGTGTGCTTCTGCTTCATCATTAAACCATCTTTCCAATCAGCCTCTACATTTCCAGTCTCTTTCTCCCACCTTGGATCTGAACCAAATGGGCACTTCTTCCAACAACAGCCCACTTCCAAATGCCACCCACCATGCGAGAAGGTTTCAAAACTTCTTCTTTAGGTGATGGTGGGAGGTCTTCTCAAGCCCTGGCTGTCCAGAACTCCCGAAGGAGCGTGAAGATCTGACCTTCCAGATCTCCTTAGCTGGATGATCTCCCCTGTCTTGGTTAATCAGTTAAGGTCACCTATTTTACCTTTGCTGTTGCCATCTGGTCCTCGAAGTATCGTGCATTCCTCAATGTTCCCGAACGCTTCAAATAACCGACGGACGTCATCTTCTGACTGTTGTTTGTTGAGCATGCCCACAAAAAGTTTTCTGTCTTCTGGAACAAAATTAAGAGATGCTTACCATATTTCAGAAGGAAGGAGAAAGCAGGTGAGAAATGAAATAAAGTTAGCCCAGAGAACCTACAGATCGTTTTTGGCATACAGCACTTTGTTTAGTTGACCATTCAAAGTTACAACGGCACTGGAAAATGTGACATGACCCGTTTTTCATAGTTACGACCTTTGTAGCGTCTCCATGATCATCACCATCCTCTTTTAACAACCCCATCATTCCTTGCAGGGTGGAGTCTGGGCAACTGAATGGAGCTCAGTATTTACTGGCCGGATGCCCTTCCTGTCACCAATCCGGAGTTTTTTTCCAGCAGATATATTCTCAGTGTGCCCAGAGACAGAAATATCGGCCTCTACCCAGGATCGAGCTCACAGCCTCCTGATCGATAGGCAAGAGCTCCACCTCTAGGCCACTGTGTCACTCCAGCATCTCCATGATCTCGTCGCCAAAATTAGGATGCTTGGCAACCATTTCGTATTTATGACCGTTGCCGCGTCCCGTGGTTGTGCAATCCCTTTTTGCAACCTTCTGACTAGCTAAGTCATTGGGAAAATCAGATTAACTTAATGACTGTGTTATTAAGAACCATCAGTGATTCACTTAGCAATTATGGCCAGAAAGGTCATAAAATGGGGAGGGAAATTCATTTATTTATTATGAAATTTGTTTGCCGCCCTTCTTGTTTCAAAGCGACACCTAACAACTCTCTCACTTAGTGATAGAAATTTCAGGCCCGATTGTGGTCGAGGAATACCAGCAAGGTTGACTTAGCCTTCCATCCTTCCGAGGTGGGTCAAATGAGGACTCAGATTGCCGGGGGCAAGAGGCTGACTCTGTAAACCACTTAGAGAGGGCTGGAAAGCACTGCAAAGCAGTATATAAATCTAAGTGCTGTTGCTATTCCTTTCTTCCTTCCACTCTCCCTCCCTCCTTTCACGTTTCCTTCCTTCAATACATGTTTTTCCTTCCTTCCTTCCTTCCTTCCTTCCTTCCTTCCTTCCTTCCTTCCTTCCTTCCTTCCTTCCTTCCTTCCTTCCTTCCTTCTCCCTTTCATGTTTTTTCCTTACATCCACATTTCTCCTTTCCTTTCCTTTCCTTTCCTTTCCTTTCCTTTCCTTTCCTTTCCTTTCCTTTCCTTTCCTTTCCTTTCCTTTCCTTTCCTTTCCTTTCCTTTCCTTTCCTTTCCTCCCTTGAGCCATGGCGCTGCAGTGGTTAGAGTGCAGTACTGCAGGCTACTTCTGCTGACTGCCGGCTGCTCAGAAGTTTGGCAGTTCAAATCTCACTGGCTCAAGGTTGACTCAGCCTTGCGTCCTTCCGAGGCGGGTAAAATGAGGACCCAAATTGCTGGGGGTAAGAGGCTGACTCTGTAAACCACTTAGGGAGGGGCTGCAAAGCTCTGTGAAGTGGTGTGTATATATATATATATATATATATATATATATATATATATATATATATATATATATATATATATATATATATATATATATATAAGGGCTATTGCTACCTTGATGATCTATAGGACTCCAAATATATTCCTTAACTAAAGGTGACATCTAGGTGGGCTCAGTCTATGTGGTCACTCTTAGGCCCTCTGAAAATAGAAATCTCTTATTGCTAAATGGCATCCATTTTATTTTTGTCTCCTGCAGCACATAAATCGTGAGTTGTAAAGCAAAATTTATACAGGTAGCCCTCGGCTTATGACTACAATTGAGCCCAACATTTCAGTTGTTAAGCGAGACAGTTGCGAAGTGAGTTTTGCCCCCTTTTTACAACCTTTCTTGCAACGGCTGTTAAGCGAACCATGGCCGTCGGTAAGTTAGTAACACTGTTACTAGCTTTCCTATGGATTTTGTTCCTCAGAAGGCCGCAGAAAGAGGTCAACTTTCAAGAAGAGGTTGGACTGCCATTTGTCAGAAATGATGTAGGGCAGTGGTGGCTAACGTTTTTGGGCTCCTGTGCCAAAAATTGTGCATGCGCTCGTGTGCCAGCACCCAGAATGCAATGCGCAACCCCCCGCTACCCCCTTACACGCACTGTGCCTCACAGCTGATTTTTGGCCGGTTTGAGGCTTTTTTCGGCCTCCCAGAGGCTTCAGAAAGGCTTCTGCAGGCTTCTCAGGATAAAAACTAGGCCCGTTTTGTCACTTCCGGTATTTCCAGAAAAACAGGAAGTGATGAAACAGGCCTAGTTTTCGGCCTGAAAAGCCTGCTGAAGCCTTCCTGAAGCCTCTGGGAGGCCGAAAAGGCCTCAAACCAGCCGAAAATCAGCTGTGATGCGCGCACATGTGCAGTGAGGTAAATTTGCCTGCAGCTCACATGCCGGCACAAATGGCTCTGCATGCCACCTGTGGTACACATGCCATAGGTTTGCCATCACGGGTGTAGGGTCTCCTGCTTAGGTAGGGGGTTGGACTAGATGATCTACAAGGTCCCTTCCAACTCTGATTATCTGTTATCACATGACCTTGGGGCATAGCAACAATCCTCAGTATGAATTAGTGACTGAGCACCTGAATTTTTAGCTTGTGACTGCGGGGTTGCTACCAAGGTGGTAAGCATGAAAAACATTCATAAGTCACTTTTTTTTTTTCAAGGGCCGTTGTCCTTTTGAGTGGTCGTTAAATGAACCATTGTAAAGTCGAGGATTATCTGGCACAGATCCTACATCAGAGAAAATGAGGGCCCTCGGATACAGGAAGCTCGACATTCAGTCTGAATTAGTTCTAGGATGTGCATCACGATGGTAGACACTTAAAAAAGACCAATAACCCTTCATAATGCGTATAAGCATTAAAAAAAAAACCCAATGCATAAATTGCTTTATTTAGAGTTCATTAAATGCTCTGACAATGTTTGTGAGCTGCTCTTCCCTCCTCTTCTCCCCACCTCCCGCCTCCTGAGACATTTAGAGAACAGATGCAATCAATTTGAATAAATCCCTATCAATAAATAAACAGATTCCGTTGGCTTCCTCCGAAAGGAAGCCGTCCAAAAGGAATGCAACCTACTCGAGAGGTGACTTAATCTAACTTAAAACTTTCTGTGTCAAGGCAGGTGGTGGGATCCCCCAGGCTGCAACGGTGCATATGGCAATGGTGCAGAATCCAATGTTTGTTCAGGTTCTATGAAGTGGGGGGGCATCTGGGCGGGATGTGGGGGAATATGGAGGATTCTCGCTGCTCTGTGAGCTGGGTGGTTTTCTTGCAGATGTTTCATGACCCTACTCGGTAGCCTCCTCAGTGCTGGAAGGGAGTGGGGTTTGTGAGAAGGAGGAGAAGAAGAGGAGGTGGTGGAGGAGCAGAAGAAGAAGAGGAGGAGGTGGAAGGAGAAGGAGGAGGAGGAGAAGAAGAGGAGGAGGAAGAGGAAGAAGAAGAGGAGGAGGAGGAAGAAGAAGAGGAAGACAAGGAGAAGTAGGAGGAGGAAGAAGAGGAGGTGGTGGAGGAGCAGGAGGAGAAGAAGAGAAGAAGGTGGAGGAGCAGAAGAAGAAGAGGAGGAGGTGGAAGGAGAAGGAGAGGAGGAGGAGGAAGGAGGAGGAGGAGGAAGAAGAGGAAGACAAGGAGCAGCAGCAGCAGGAGGAGCAGGAGGAGAAGAAGAGGAGAAGGTGGAGGAGCAGAAGAAGAAGAGGAGGAGGTGGAAGAGGAAGAAGGAGAGGAGGAGGAGGAAGAATAAGAGGAAGACAAGGAGAAGTAGGAGGAGGAGGAAGAGGAGGTGGTGGAGGAGCAGGAGGGAGGAGGAGGAGGAGGAAGAAGAAGAGGAAGACAAGAAGCAGGAAGACAAGGAGCAGCAGCAGGAGAAGAGGAGAAGGAGGAGCAGAAGAAGAAGAGGAGGAGGTGGAAGGAGAAGGAGAGGAGGAGGAGGAGGGAGGAGGAGGAAGAAGAAGAGGAAGACAAGGAGCAGCAGCAGGAGGAGGAGCAGGAGGAGCAGGAGGAGAAGGAGAGGAGAAGGTGGAGGAGCAGAAGAAGAAGAGGAGGAGGTGGAAGGAGAAGGAGAGGGAGGAGGAGAAGAAGAAGAAGAGGAGGAGGAAGAGGAAGAAGAAGACGACGACGAGGAGGAAGAATAAGAGGAAGACAAGGAGAAGTAGGAGGAGGAAGAAGAGGAGGTGGTGGAGGAGCAGGAGGAGAAGAAGAGGAGAAGGTGGAGCAGAAGAAGAGGAGGAGGTGGAAGGAGAAGGAGAGGAGGAGGAGGAAGGAGGAGGAGGAAGAAGAAGAGGAAGACAAGGAGCAGCAGCAGCAGCAGTAGGAGGAGAAGAAGAAGAAGAGGAGGAGGAGGAGGAAATTCTATTCAGCTTATTGTATATCATACAATTCAATTTACTAAAACAGTGAGGGAAGAGCCCTTCTCTTAGAAGAATGAAACATTTTGAGAAATATTAAAAAAGGCAGAATACTATATTTCCCTAAAGGATGAATGGAGAAACATGCTCTTGGAGACAGAAAGAGACAGCCTTCACCTTTCTTAATAGCCCCCAGCAGATATTTTGTGCCCATTAAGAAAGACTGGGCCACCCTGTCTACAAAACAAAATACCTTCAGCTCCAGGATGATGGCATTAAGACATGACCTTCCAGGACATAATAGGATTATCTCACTAGCAACAGAGCTCACTACATTGCAGGATCTCCTAAGGACATTGCATCAGAGTCCAAACTTCAACCAAACCTGAGAGGTCAAACAACCTACAAAATTAGCTATGACCCTTACAGCAACCAATAGAGTACATGTTCTTGCACAGGAACAGGAAGCTCAAGTGCAAAGCCCAAGAGAAGGTATAATAATACACCCCACTCTCAACTCCATTTTGTCAGCTGCCCAGAATAACATGTGATTCTGCTTCATCAATTAATAAGCATCTTTCCAATCAGCCTCTATGTTTCCAGTGTCTTTCTCCCAGTTTGGAACTGAACCAGATGGATATTTCTTCCAATAACAGTCAGGGTAATAAAAGTGAAATATGACAAAAAACTTACAACAGAGTCAAATGACTAAGCCTAGAGTCTTAATCTAAAGGAGGAGGAGGAGGAGGAAGAAGAGGAAGAGAAAGAAGAAGAAGAAGAAGAGGAAGGGGAAGAGGAAGAGGAAGATGAAGAAGAAGAAGAAGAAGAAGAAGAAGAAGGAGGAGGAGGAGGAGGAGGAGGAGGAGGAGGAGGAGGAGGAGGAGGAGGAGGAGGAGGAGGATGTGGGGTCCTGAATGATCTCTGAGCTTGATAGTTTTCCTGCAGAGTGCAGACCTTTCATTACCCAACTAGGTAGCCTCATCAGTGCTAGAAGGCAGGAGGAGGAGGAGGAAGAGGAGGAGGAGGAAGAAGAGGAGGAAGAGGAGGAAGAAGGTGGGATCCTGAATGACCTCTGAGCTTGGTGGTTTTCCTGCAGATGCTTCATTACCCAACCAGGTAGCCCCAATAGCGCTAGAATGGAGTGGCCTTTGTGTTATATCTATATCTCTTCCCATCTCCCATCTATCTCTCCATCTCCATCCCCACCGTCTCCATCTCCATATTTGTCCTTTTCCATACTTCGCCCTTTTCCATCTCCCTTAGCTCCTTTTCGACCCAGGTAAGGCCAGCTTCCTACCTGAGTGTTCAATACCAGAGTGAGAAACTCCGATCCCCGCTTTTGAGCTTAGGCTTTTGGCTCTGCACCAGCCAAGAAACAATTCTGGTGCGCTCCTATGCGCCTCCTCGCTGCACAGGCCCTGTTGCTATGTTGTTGTTGTTTTTTTCCTTAAGACTTGCCAGTTTAAATATGCAGTGTTTTTAAGCCTCGCTCCTGGTGTTTATAGGAAGTCCCAACACCTCGCCTGGTGCAAACAGGGGTTAAATTATTCCTTGTTCTATTTATATTTAAATGATCTGTTTTTACCAGAACTTGCGAGAGGCTGGAGTGTCAGACGAGCTGGGAGAACAAGGCAGCACATTATAAAGGGAAGAAGGTGTCACTGGCTGAGAGGTGAGAATTGTCAATTAACAAGGCCTGGGGTGAAGAAGAGAGAGGACCTGGCTGTCTAGCTGGACAGGGGGGCGAGCCATAAGCCCTGGCCAGAACTGAGGGTGGTGGAAGAATTGCCGCTCGCTTGGCATTATCTCCTATAAATGAATGTCAGCTTTCCTGATAGGTAGGCATTGGATACAAAAACAAGGGGAAGAATTTGGAGGAAAATGAAATATTTCTAGAGTAATTAAACAGGAGGGAGGGAGGGGATGCAGAAAGAGGGAGAGAGAAAAGGAGGGAGCGAGGGAGGAAGGAAGGAAAAGGAGAGAGAGAATGAAGGGAGGAACAGAGGAAGGGAGGGGGGAGAAAGGAAAAGAAAGGAGAGAATGAAGGGAGGAAGGGGGAGGAAGGAAGGAAAAAAGGGGATGCAGAAAGAGGGAGAGGAAAAAGGAGGGAGAGAATGAAGAGAGGGAGGGAGGGAGGAAGGAGAGAGGGAAGGGAGAAAGGGAGAAAGGAGAGAAAAAAGGAAGGAGAGAAAGAAAGAAGATGGAGGGAGGGAGAGAGAGAGGAAAGATAATACGAATAAAGGCCAAAGGAAAGTTTTACTTCTTTTTATTAAACATCAGATTCTAATTTAATCATGATTTACCCATCGTTTACCTATTTTGCCAGTCTGGTCTGCATTTCTGAACAAAGTAAAAATCCAACCAAGAGGTAGCAAACCGCTTAAAAATAAAAATAAAAATGACCCCTCCATTTCCAGATCAGATCCTCAAACCCAAGAACAGCTGATGGCGAGAAAATGCTACATACAAGGGTTTCACAATGCCCAATGCAGGTACTCCTTGACTTATGACCACAACAGAGCCCAAAATGTATGTCACTAAGTGAGACAGTTATTAAGTGAGTTTTGCCCCCTTTTACGACCTTTTTTGTCACTGTTGTTAAGTGAACCTCTGCAATTGTTAAGTTAGTATGTATATAAGTATGTATATGATAGATATAGATAGATCTAGATAGATAGATGATAGATAGAGATAGATAGATCCAGATAGATCTAGATAGCTAGCTAGATAGATGATAGATATATAGATGATAGATAGATAGAGATATAGAGATAGATATAGATAGATGATCTATAGAGATAGATATAGATATATGATAGATATAGATAAATGATATATGATAGATATAGACAAATAGATAGATAGATAGATAGATAGATAATAGAAAAATGATGTATAAATGATAGACACACAGACAGAGAGAGATACAGATGTAGACAGCTATAAAGATATGATATCTTTATGAAGTTTCAACTAGAAACATTAAAATACAACTTAACACAAAGGGAATGATGCATGTGAACCCACACACAGCACACTGATACTGCTGTGAGGCTCAGATTTGGGCAAATTTTGGCCCAATTAAATGCTGGTCTTTGTTGAGACTAAATTTCCAGCAATGCTGGACATTTCCCCACGGGGTCATTGGCGACCCAGGAGGGACATCAAGGAAATTACATTTGAGCATCTTGACTCCTTTCTATGGGTGACCTCCAGGCACTCAGGGAAAAAGAAAAAGGAAAAATCTCATCCAGGGACCCAAAAAGATAAAAGGGATATGGCAATAATATACTGCTAGAGATTTCTTGGGACTCCGAGAAACAGGCCTGGAGAAGAAGCAATATTAAAAGGAAAAGAAGAAGAGGAGGAAAGTCTGGTTTTGTTTTGGTTTTTTTTAATGTCACTGACTCCCTTGTGACAAGAGTTCGGATCAAATTCAACTTTGATGTTGTGGCCTGTCAGCCACCAGCCCCTCCAGCAGCCGAATCAGAGGAGGAGGAGGGGGAGGAGGAAGAATAGGAGGAGGAGGAGGTGTGGGAATCAGGATCAGCATCAGGGCAACCTGGGAGCTTCGAGTGGAAAGAGGGAATGAAGGAGAGAGAGAGAGAGAGAGAGAGAGAGAGAGAGAGAGACCCTGATGCACAGATGCATAGAAGGCAGAGGAGAGGAGAGCAGTGGAAATCTATGGGCCGGTCCTTGGGATGGAAGAGCCACTGCTACTAGCGAAGCCCCACCCTAGTTCTGGGGATAAAAGGCAGGGGGATGGAGATGAATAGATGAACGATTTATCTTCCAGATGGACGGGCTTGTTAACCTGCGGTGAGAGAGAAACCTTTTGCTGGGGCTGTCGATGCTCCTAATTAACACCGTCTTTGAGTTCACTCCAGAGGGCTTGTCGTGTTTGGGGAGCTGGGTCAGAACGTTCAGTTTGCAAAGCTTTCGGTGGAGGTAATTGAAACACTTCCTGGAAGTTGTCGGCGACGCGGGCACAGTTGGCTTTGACTTCTCTATCGGAGTCGGCCCAGCTCAGTCCAGAGCCTTCTTCATATTAAAGGTAGTGATGAAATGGGATTTACCGAAAGACAAAAGGGCTGAAAAAAGCTGCTGATTGTTAATCCCCTCCTTTGCCCCGCTTAGAAAAAATTCCATTTTCTTCCTTTGAAGAAAGGGGATGGGAACGACAGGCTCAGCTCTGATTTAAATTCTGGCATTGCAAGGGCTTGTACCCTGATGTCTGAATGTATTCCTTTATTACCATTATTACAGCTTTCTGATTGCATTAAAATTCATCCACATGTTTTTCCCCCCCGCTCATATTTCTGTGTTTCTTTTCCCGGCCGATTCTTTTCCCTCCCTTTTTCCTACTTTCCTTCTTTCTTTCTTTTCTTTTTCTTTCTTCCTTCCTTCCCTTCTTTTCTTTCTCTCTCTCTCTCTCTTACTTTCTTTCTCTTTTCTTTGTTTGTTTCTTCTTTCCTTCATCAACCCTCTCCCTCCTTCCCTTCCTCCCTCTTTGCCTGCCTGCTTCCCTTCCTTCTTCCCTTCTTCCTTCCTTCTTCTTTTCTTTTTCTTCCTTCCTTCCCTCCCTATCTTTCTCTCTCTCTCTCTTACTTTCTTTCTCCTTTATCTGTTTCCATTTTTCCTTCTTTCTCCATCAACTCTCTTCCTTCTTCTCCTCCTCTCTCTTTGCCTGCCTGCTTTCCTCCCTCCCTCCCTCCCTCCCTCGCTCCTTCCTTCCTTCCTTCCTTCCTTCCTTCCTTCCTTCCTTCCTTCCTTCCTTCCTTCCTTCCTTCCTTCCTTCCTTCCTGAATTTTCCGGAATCACCCATTCAGAAAAAAGCCCTGCCTTCAATTCACAACCCAAAGCAAATGAATTTTTTTCCCCAGAATTCTTTTTAACTTTTTTTATCAATAACATTTGGCATTTTCTTGGGGTCTGTCCGTAAAAATACTGGAGGCTTTTAAGAAGTCTGGACAGCCTGGAATGGTATAGGGTCTCCTGTTTGAAGAGGAGGTTGGACTAGAAGACCTCCAAGGGCCCTTCCAACTCTGTTATTCTGTTAACATTATGAGAAGTCATTCTTAATAAACCAAGGTTTTCCCAGTAAACCAAGGTTTTCTTCTCTGAGACTTCGCTTTCCTCACTGAGAACATGGTTCCAATATTTGAGGGGCTGCCACAACTTATTCTCCAAAGCACCTGAAGGCAGGACAAGAAGCAACAGATGGAAACTAATCAAGGAGAGAAGCAACTAAGAACTAAGGAGACATTTCCTGACAGTCAGAACAATTGACCAGTGAAGCAACTTGCCTTCAGAGGTTGTGGATGCTCCAACACTGGAGGTTTTTAAGAAGAGATTAGACAAACAGTAGAGGGTTTCCTGTCTGGGCAGAGGGTTAGACTAGAAGATCTCCAAAGTCCCTTGCAACGTCTGTTGTTCTGATTCAGAAAGGTGTCCCTTAAATTCAGTCAAGTTGGAAATCTCTGCTATCATTTAGGATAAGGCAGAGATCGTTTGAAGTTTCATTTCTCATCCTTAAGTCAATTGCCAAGCAATGTGCCACAGAGTGCAAAAATAAAAGCTAGGGGGAGAGCATCAGGACCATGAGAAGCGTTATACCAAACCAGTGAGTCCTCCCTTGTAATACTGTCTCGATTCTGGTTGCCACAAAACACACACACACACACACACACACAAACAAAGATGTGGAGACTCTAGAAAAAGTGCAGAGAAGAGCAACCAAGATGATAAGGCCACTGGAGGCTAAAACACATGACGAATGGTTATGTCTGGCTTAACGAAGAGAAGGTTCAGGGGAGACATGACAGCATCTTCCAATGCTTAAAGGGCTGAGACAGAAGGTTGAGTTTTACTCCAAAGCACCTGAGGGCAAGAGAAGAAGCGATGGATGGAAGGAGGAGAACCATCCTGGAATTGAAGGAGAAATTTCCTGACAGGGAGAAGGATGAACAGCTTGTATCAGATAACAGAGTACAGATAATCAGAGTTAGAAGGGACTTTATAGGTCATCTAGTCCAACCCCCCCACCCAAGCGAGAGACCCTACACCATTTCTGACAAATGGCAGTCCAATCTTTTCTTGAAAGTCTCAAGTGTTGAAGCTCCGACAACTTCCAAAGGAAACTTCTGTTCCACGGGTTGATTGTTCTCCCTGTCAGAAAATTTCTTCTTATTTCCAGGTTGAATCTCTCCTTGATCAGTTTCCATCCATTATTCCTTGTCTGGCCTACAGGTGTTTTAGAAAATAGCTTGACTCCCTCTTCTTTTGTGGCAGCCCCTGAGATATTGGAGCACTGCTCTCCTGTCTCCCCAGGTCCTTCTCTTCACTAGACTAGCCATGCCCAGTTCCTTTAACTATTCTTCATATGTTTTAGTCTCCAGTCCCCTAATCCTCCTGGTTGTTCTTCTCTGTACTTTTCCTAGAGTCTCAACATCTTTTTTATAATGTGGTGACCAAAACTGGATGGAGTACTCTAGGTGTGGTCTTACTAAGGCTTTATAGAGTGGTATTAGTACCTCTCTTGTCTCCTGGAATTGTGGGTACATCATCGCCAGGTTTCAAAAAAAGATTGGATAATCATTGGGCCAGGATGGTAGCCGATCTTGTCATGCCCAAGCATATAACTTCTATATACTGTTGTTTCTCTCTAGCCCCGTCTAGTAGCAGGAGGGACAAATATTAATTATATTGTTTTAAAGCTAACCCAACCTCTTTACTCATCAGCCTGCACTCTCAAAACAAGTGCACACTGGGAAGCCAAGGCTCCATTTTCCTTTGGCATTTGGAGGAGACAGAAGCACAAAGAAGAATCCATCTTAATCTGTGGCACATGGTCATCCAAGGACAAACCCACATCCCACACACAGAGCGTCGCTGGTGACATTTAGATTGCTTGTATCTATTAATTGTTATGTTCAGCAGCAACCCAATACTGCCTATCTTGTATTTGGTTCTCATTGTATGTATCCCTATTTTCCCCAGTTTCACCATATCCTATTCTTTTAATAAAACATCCAGAGCTATGCACACAGTCTATTTTAGTGGAGGATAGGTGGGTTTAGCTGCATGTTGAGCTGCACACAGACTAACGTGTAGTAGGGACAGAACAGGTCTCCTGTTTTTGAGCAGGGGGGTTGGACTAGAAGACCTCTGAAGTCCCTCCTCAGCCCTATGATTCTATATTCTATGTCCCTTGGGATTATAATTCATATGGAGGTCTAACCCTAACCCTAACCCTATCCAGAGGACATTCTATAGCTTTGAGTGTTCCACCTTCCTAATATCCCTTTAAAGCTCACCCCAACAAAAATAGTTGTTAAAAAAAAAACTAGTATAAACTCTGTAGCATGAAAAATGCTCACGGCATTAAAAAAAAAAAAAGCCCTCCAGTCTTTCTCAAGAAATGCAGAGTTCGGCAACTACCATAAATAGTGCAAAATAAGCTGCCACATGTTGAATACTTTTCTGTTAACTGAATCTTTTATCCTGTTAGTTAAATTAGGATTAAAAGAAAAGTCTGCACATTTTATTGTGTTTCTGCAGAAGACAAATGTCCTTCCAATCCTCCAGGGAAGACAAGGAAGTTAATGATAATCTAACCAAGTTTTACCTCCTTCCTGTTCTTTCTTGGCTCCATGAATTGGCTGTTTCATCTGCTAAAGGGAGTCCTCGACTTGTGACCACAATGGAGACAGTGTTAAGTGCATTTTTGCCCCACTTTGCAACCTTTCTCGCCCTGGTGGTTAAATGAATCACTGCATTTGTTAGGGAGGACGGAGGGAGGGAAAGTAGTCAAGGAGCGAAGCAACCTAGAACTAAGGAGGAATTTCCTGACAGTGAGAACAATTAACCAGTGGAACGACTTGCCACCAGAAATTGTGAATGCTCCAACACTGGAAGTTGTTAAGAAGATGTTGGATGAATGATACAAGGTAACAGTGGTTAACCTTTTCGGCACTGAGTGCCCAAACAGGAGTGCGCGCATGCCAAAAAGGAACCGAGTGCCAAAATGCATGTGCATGCACATGCTGAAAACCAGAAGAGCAGCTTCCGGCATGCACATGCGCACCAGCCCCCTTTTCGCTTCTAACGTGCATGTGCTTGTGAAGACCAGTTGGCCGGCCGGTTTCCAATGCTCATGCGTGCTCCAGCCAGCTGATTTGTACACCATTGTATCTATTTATATGTATGGGTGTAGGCAGTGGTGGGATTCAAATAATTTAACAGCCGGTTTGCCATGCACCAGGTTGGCTGTTGTGGGAGGCATGGCCTATCCCCATCCTTCAGCTCTGCCACAGATACAGGACGAGCCTCCTGTGACAGCCAACCTGACCCTGGACAAACCAGTTGTTAAATTCCTCCCCGCCCCCCCGGTGGATCCTGGGTGCTGCACTGAAATGGAGAAATGGGAAATGGAGCCGCCAACACAAGGGAAGGAGGATGTGATGACCCGGGGCATGGCACAAAGGCAACACAGTCACGTAAGAAAAGTCCCTTTAATACCTCCAACTTTGCCCCCAGTGTCCAGTTATCTTCAGCTGGAGAAAAAAAAACCCTCCCAAGAACAGTCTTTAAGTGGAGGAAACGCAGTTTGAATAAACTCTAAATAAAAAATCCACACAAACCACACTGCAGTAATTAACTGGATAGGGCAGGATAAGGAATTGCAGACTTCAAAGGCCAACAAAACACACCCAGTTGGGAAGACGCCAGGAACCCAGCTATGCCTCGACAAAACAAGATAATACACAATTTTCTTCCAACAAGTTGCTGTGCACAAACTCCCTTTTTAAACACTGTGTTCCCAACTGCAGCTAATGAAGGGAATCAGGGCCCTTTCCTCCCCCGTAAGCCACGCAACTCACATTGCTCCCTTCTCCATTGCTCCCTGTGTGCCCTAGGATGAAGAGGAGGTGGGCCTGGGTCTTCTTCCGAATTCCCCCTGCCTTGCTCTACCTCTCCCCTGCTCTGCCCAGCTGGACTTTGCCCTTCCCCAGTTTCTTCTATAGCCAATGGAGCCACACTCACACTCCCTGTCAGCTGCTCGGCCTCCCCCTCGGAATCAGATTCTGACAGGAGCACCATAGAGGAGGACCAGGGAGAAGAAAAAGGAAAGCGGCCTCCACTTTCCCTCGGACCGGCCTCTCCATTGCCCATTTCATCCACCGCCGCCCTGACGCCCTCGCTTCCCCCAAGAAAGGCAGTCAAGGAAAGAGGACTCCATCACAAGTTGAAGGCCGTAATTAAACCATGGCTCCCTCAGATGCCATCCCTGTCACTGGATAAAGCAAGGAGGGCGACTCAAGGCAGCCCCAACGAAGGGATAGATGAAGAAACGTGAGAGCCGTGCCCGCCTGCATTTCTTTTCCAACCCCGAACAGCGCACTTCCCCTAAAGGCCTCCGGTTTGACGTCCCTGCTTTCCGTGTCTCTTTCTGTGGCGGCCCTCCCATGCCCGAGCTCCCTTGCTGGGGCTACATGTGTACAAGTGGGGGAGGGGGGGGGAAAGGAGGCAAGCCAAGGCTAGGGTACTCACTCCTTTGCCACAGTGGTACCTTCACTCCCCCAGATTGAAAAGAGAGAGAGAGAGAGAGATGGGGGAAGTCCGCAGGATTGTTGGCACTTTTATTCAGCTGCATCTCAAATCCATGGAGGATGGCAGGGTGGCTCCTGGCCTGCGTGCTGGACTGTGACACTGGGTGAGCGCACACACACACACACACACACACACACACACACACACACACACACACACACACACAGAGGGATGAATGGGTGACTGGGCATGCAGCTGACAATTGGTTTCCAGTGCCAGAGAAGATGGGGGAAAGGAAGTGACTGCACTGCTGTTGCCTTTCATTGGGGCATATCCACAGTGGAGTGAGACTGGCTCCTTTTGCCATCTCCCTCCCCGAGCATGGCAGGGCTTCCTGACCCTCACTAATCCACCTGCACCCCTTTATCGATGCAATTTGGGGGTGGCAGAGAGGGAGGGTTGGAGTGGGGGAGGAAGGCTATTCAGCTGGTTTGCTGAAAAGAATTAGCAACTGGTTCTAGTGAACCAATGCGAACTGGCTGAATCCCACCACTTGGTGTAGGTATATACAGATAACAGATAATCAAAGTTGGAAGGGACCTTGTAGGTCATCTAGTCCAACCCCCCACCCAAGCAGGAGACCCTACACCATTTCTGACAGAGGGGAGTCCAATCTCTTCTTGAAAGTCTCAAGTGATGGTGCTCCCACAACTTCCGAGGGCAACTTCTGTTCTATTGGTTGATTGTTCTCATTGTCAGAAAGTTTCTCCTTCTTTCCAGGTTAAATCTCTCCTTGTTTAGTTTCCATCCATTATTCCTTGTCTGGCCTACAGGTGTTTTAGAAAATAGCTTGACCTCTTCCTCCTCTCTGTGGCAGCCCCTCAAATATTGGAAGACTGCTATCATGTCTCCCCTAGTCCTTCTCTTCCCTAGACTAGCCAAGCCCAGTTCCTGCAACCGTTCTTCATAAGTTTTAGTCTCCAGTCCCCTTAATCATCCTGGTTGCTCTTCTCTGCACTTCTTCTAGAGTCTCAACATCTTTTTTATAATGTGGTGACCAAAACTGGATACGGTATTCTGGATATGGTCTTACTAAGGCTTTATAGAGTGGTATTAGTACCTCACTTGATCTCGATTACCGTATTTATCGGCGTATAACACGCACTTTTTCCCCCTGAAAATAGGGGGCAAATGATGTATGCGTGTTATACGCTGATATAATGTTAAGAAGCCTTCGGTGAATGCTGCTGGGATCGGGGATCAAGGACACAAATGAAAGAAGGGGAGGGAGGAAGCAACCGAAGCCTGTCCTTCTCTCTGGGTCAGCTCTCTCAGTCGCTCTCTCGCTCCTCCACCAGCACAGGAAGAAACTGCTTCAAAGAAGCGGGGGGCTTTTCCTGTCGCCGCAGCTTCCTGAAGCTCCCGTTTCTCCCCACCCCACCCCGTCCGCCCGCCCGCCCGCCCGCAGTGCTCCGTTCTGCCTGCCTGCCTGCCTTCGTTAATGGTTGAATCGGAACAGCTTCGGCTGAGTAAAAGAGGCGAATAGTTATTATTCTCAGCGAAGCTGCTCCCAAACAACCAGAAACTAAGGCAGGCAGGCAGGCAGGCAGAATGGGACACTGTGGATTGAAGCGCGCGCGGGTGGGAGTGGGGGTGAAACGGGCGCTTCGGAATAGCTGCGGCGACAGGAAAAGCCCCCGGCTTCTTTGAAGCAGTTTCTTCCTTGGATGGTGGAGCAGCGAGAGAGCGAAGCCTCCTTCTCTTCTCTTCCCCCGGTCCTTGCAAAAATTTTCTGCTTGAAACCGGTCCCTGGTACAAAAAAGGTTGGGGACCACTGATTTACCTTATAAGTGGTAATAATATTAATAAAAAAAAAAGTTCTGAGCTACCCTTATTTTGCTTCAAAGTTTTTATTTAGAAATTTAATTTTTTTCCTGAAATTTCCCTCTTAAAATGAAGATGCGTGTTATACGCCTGTGCGTGTTATACGCCGATAAATACGGTATATCCTTCTGATAATGCAACTTGGGATTTCATTAGCTTTTTTGGCTATTGCCAAAAATATACATATGAATGTACATAGCATATCTATATGTAAGTTATGTATATGTACACTTTTGAGAAAAGGCATCATAATTTCATTTTAATGTGCCAGGATGCCCACAGTAAAAATTGATAAAGTTTATCTCTCCTTTCCTCTCCTCACCTTGCCTCACCTCATTTTATCTCAGTCCTTCTTTTCATTAGATTAGACATACCTAAGTCCTGTATCTGTTCCTATAACATGGCTGCTAAGAAGGAGATAGGACCGTATGGCTTTCCTTCTCCAATTCCAATTTCACCAACCTTAAACATTAATATTCTCACCCTGCCATCCCAGCTGTTGCAATTATTTTCGCACTGAGGATCATTATGCAATTTATCAAATAGCAGCATGAACATGTGCCGTATATTTCTGGTGTTTAGTATTTTTTTTTAGTATTTATTTGATTTGTCAGTCGCTGACAAGATACAGGTATAAGAATAAATATCGTTTTGAATACATGAGATAGATACTTTTAAGAAAAATAAAAACACAATAGGATAGGGACGGTAGGCACGATTGGTGCATGTGTGTGTGTGTGTGTGTAAAAAGTACAAAGGCCCACAATGGGAGCCTTGATCAGGGGAGGTGGATGAAGTCCATAGGAGCTCAGCCTCAGATCTGGGAATCAAATCTATATTTCAATTGCAATTCACCCAATGAATCCAAACTGGCTGTTGAATGATAAACAGGTTTACGGTCTGTAAGCAAGAAATCAAATCAAGGTGCGAAAGGAAGGATGGGGAGGGATAGGAAGCTGTCTAAATTATAGAACGACTGCATGCACACTTGAATAAAACTTTGGAAAGAAGTCCATAAATAATACATGTAGTTCTTGACTTATGGCTACAGCTGAGTTCGAAATTTGTATTGCTAAGTCAGACAGGTTGTCAAGTGAAGCCCGGCCTTCATCATCTACTCCCAATTCAGGGCTCTCCAGGTAGCTTCCAGCTTTCAAGGTCCCAATGAAAGGGGTCGTTGAAGGCTATCTTGGAGATCACCCCAATTGCAGGAGTCCTCTTGCTGAACTGCTGAAAGGACTGTGTTGTGGAGCTGTGCTTTCTGCAAGATGTTTTCTGTCCTGTGTCCAAGAAGGCTCTACCCCCATTTGCACTACTCAGCTGAGGACGCAAATAAACCTCCAGCCAAAACCTTGTCTGCAAAGTATATACCGTATATACTCGAGTATAAGCCGAGTTTTTCAGCCCATTTTTTGTGCTGAAAAAATCCCCCTCGGCTTATACTCGAGTCAGATTCCCTCTGAAAAAAAAAAAATGGTGTGGAGTCGCTGCCGCCGGGCGGCCCAGTCCCGCCGCCTCGGAAGGGAAAGGCAAAGCGCTTTTTGCCTTTCCCTTCCCGGCTGGGGCTGTTGGGAGTCGCTGCTGCCGGCGCGGCCCAGTCCCACCGCCTCGGGAAGGGAAAGGCCATGGCTTGGAAGGCCGCCGCTGGACGACGCTCGGGCGGCGACTCCCAACAGCCCCAGCCGGGAAGGGAAAGGCAGGCGGCAGCGACTCCCAACAGCCCCAGCCGGGAAGGGAAAGGCAAAAAGCGCTTTGCCTTTCCCTTCCCGAGGCGACGTGAGATAGTGAGATCGTTTCCCAAATTAATTATTTTTATTTTTGAAATTTACCAGGAGCTGCTGCATTTCCCACCCTCAGCTTATACTCGAGTCAATAAGTTTTCCCAGTTTTTTTGTGTAAAATTAGGTGCCTCGGCTTATATTCGGGTCGACTTATACTCGAGTATATACGGTAAATCCTTCCATTCCTCACCATCCAGTCAGAAGAAGCTGAAGAAGCTTCTTAGATGAGAAACAAAATGTCTTCAAAGAAAAACCCAAAAAGCCCAGTTACCTCTTGAAAAAGCACCTTTGGGATAAGATCAGAGTGTTGTGTGAATCCAACCAACGTTAAATTCTGGGAAGCAATGGCACCCCCGTAGTACAACCATTTTCCTCTGTGTGAAAAGTCTCACTTTCCTTGCCCTTCCCTAGTTGACTCCCAAGTAAACTTGTGCCTGAGACAGGACAGAGTTTCCAGCAGAGGTGGTCTTCATCAGGTTCTGACCAGTTCTGGAGAACCGGTAGAGGAAATTTTGAGTAATTCAGAGAACCGGCCAATCCCACCTCTGACTGGCCCCGCCCCCATCTATTCTTTCCTCCCAAGTCCCAGCTGATTGGCTGGGTCTTCGTTGGTTGCCCTGCCCAGGAGAACGGAGCTGGAAAGCAGGTTAGTGGGGTGGGGAGGGAATGGGGATTTTGCAGTATCTTTCCCCTGCCACGCCCACCAAGTCATGCCCACAGAACTGGTAATAAAATTTATAAAATGACCCAGAGTGTAACACAAACATAACAAAATCCAAAACGTAAATAAATATCCTTTAATGCCTCCAACTTGGCCCCACTGTTCAATAATAGTCAGTTGGAGATAAAACGTACTCAAAAATACTCTTCAAAAGAAAGCAATACAGTTTGAACTTAATGAGCACATAGAGATGAAATAACAAACTAAACAAACTACAATGACGAAATTTCCACAATGGAACAGGAGAAGTATTTACCAAATTCAAGGAGATAACAAGGCACAGTCTGTTGGAAGGACGCCAACCAAGATAACTTCAGCCCAAAATAAAACACGCTTTGTTTCCAGCGTTTGCCAGTACGCAGGTCCAAACTCTTATTCAGTTGTCACAGCTGCAGCCCATGAAGAGGATCAAGGCCCTCTCCTCCCTCGTAGACCACATTGCTCCCTTCTCCTCTCCTCCCTGCGTGCCCTAGATGGAGAGGGGATGGGCCTGGGTCCTCCTCTGACTGCTCAGCCGGCTTCTGCCCTTCCCCAGCCTCCTCCACAACCTCCGGAGCCACACTTCCACTCCCTGTCGGCTGTTCCTCCCTCTCCCTCAGAGTCAGTCTCCACCAGGGACATGACAGAAGGGATGGTTGAAGGCTATCTTGTAGACCAGCCCAACTGTAGGAGCCATCTTGGAACTGCTGAAAGGACTGTGTTGTGGAGCTGTGCTTTCTGCAAGATGCTTTCAGTCCTGTGTCCAAGAAGGCTCCACACCCATTTGCACTACTCAATTGAGGACACAGGCAGCCTCAACAACACTCTAAAAGGATGCAAATGACCAGCTGATCATTATGACCAGCAAGGTCATAAAAAGGGACAAAATTCACTTAACAACTGTCTGACTTAGCAAGACAAATATTGAACTCAATTGTAGCCACAAGTCAAGAACTACCTGTATTATTTATGGACTACTTTCCAAAGTTTTATCCAGGTGTGCGTGCAGTCGTTCTATAATTTAGACGGCTTCCTATCCCCTCATTCCTTTCGCACCTTGATTTGATTTCTTGCTTACAGACTGTAAACCTGATCAGGTCCAATAAACAGATTCATTGTTAAAAGCCTATAGGAATTTTCTCAGCCAATAGTCAGCACCTGGTTAGAGTTAGATAAGGGTCAACACCCTTTGAATGGTGAACAACCTTTGAATGGGTGTAAGAATGGATTTCCAGAGGAAAAATTGCAGACTACAGGAATCAGGAGCACTACTCAGGTGACCCCAAGGACACAGACAAACCTCCAAGTGACCTCAACAACTCTCTAAAAGAATGAAAATGACCAGTGGTCTACAAGGAGTATAAATCCTTCCATTCCCTACCATCCAGCCAGAGCTGAAGAAGCTTATTGAATGAAGAGCGAAACATCTTCAAAGAAAAGCAAGAAAATCTACTTGCCTCCTGAAAAAGCATCTTTGGGACAATCATGACCTGGATGATTGAGAATCTCTACGGATGTTCTGTACTTCTGTTCTAGCTGAGAAGCCACATAGAATCAGGCTAAGTTAGTATTTTCATAGGAAAGTTCCAGAGATCACAGCTTGGCAGGTAAGAGGGGCCAAACTGAAAAATATCCTGATAATACACAAATACATGTGTGTTGTCCTTAAAAGCATTTGTTTGGTGACCCGTTCAAAAGTTGCAACGGCATTGAAAAAAGTGACTTAGGACAGTTTTTCATACATACGACCATTGCTGCGTGCCCGTTGTCACTTGATCAAAATTCAGATGCTTGCCAACTGGTTCACATTTATGACGGTTGCAGGGTCCCAAGGTCGGGCGATCCCCTTTCATGACCTTCTGATGAGCCATGGGGGAAACCGGATTCACTTAAGGACCGTGTGACTAACTTAACAATGGCAGTGACTCACTTAACCACCCTGGCAAGGAAGGCCATAAAATGGGGCAAATGACTGAGAATCTCTACAGACGTATAAGGTGTTAATTCATAAAACATTCCTAGTATTCCCTGTTTTAGTAGCCATTAAAAAAGGGGGGCGGGACGAAGGAAATCTGGAAGAGCAGTTGAAATAGAAAATACATTCCAACTCTTATCTTTAAAAGATTGTAACTAAAATACCAGAGTTTTTGCCCGTGAATATATTTAATTGGAGAACGTGAATTATTTAATTAGAGCAATTGCTAGAATCCTGACATAAGGGTCAATAGTGCTCAAAGGCTACTTGTGGCTATGTAAGGATTCTAGGCTGAGTCCTCTTTTCACCCCACCCTCAGGTTTTGTCCTGACCCAAACCTTGTTCCAAGGAAAAAAAACATGAAACAGAGGTAACAGCAAAACCTTTTAATGATTCTTCACGAATTCCGTTCCTTCCCGGTTAAAAGGCTGTTTCAAACTCATTGTCTCTGATAAGAATGAGCCTTGCCAAGGTTCAAGGCTGCCAAGAATACTGGCTAAAGTTGCCAAAGAATATTTCAAACACAAAGAGTCTCCAAACACAAACTAAGAGAGTCCGAATGTCCACAAGGCTTGAGTGCAAAAACTTCTTTGCTTCCTGCAAAGAGCTCCAGTTTCTCAGCTGGCTTTTATCTTCTCAGGGAGGGGCCATTACCTTGCAGCCTTATTCCTGAGTCACCTGTGCTGCTGCATCTGCTCTTTCCTTCGAGCAGGCCTGCGCGCATGCGCACTGGGCACAGGCTCCCCGGGGACCTCTTCCTCAGTGCTGCCAGCCTCCACAATCTCTGAAGGCAGCACTCCACTCCCTGATGGTCCTGGTCCCATCCCTGCATCACATGCAGGCCCCTCATCTGAGTCCTTGCTCTCTGAGACCTCAACTGGCTCCTACATCAGATCACTTTTACGCACCGCGGAGGAACCTAGAGAGAGAGAGAGAGAGAGCAGACCGGGGTGGATAGGGACCTGACGGAAAGCCACTGCAAAAGGAGTGGGGGAGGAGAAGAAGCACAGAGATAATAAGAAAGGCCCTAGCTGCCCTCTGCCTCGATACATTTCCCAAGAAGGCTCTCTATAGAATTACACTGTCGCCCTGCAGGAAAGCATGTAATAACTGAAAATATGGTGTCAAAAGGAATTTTTCAGGCCTTGACAGCTCATAAATTACAGTTCGTTGACTTCTTCCTGGCTCGAGATTTAAATTAATAGGCAGCCAGATATATAGTTTTCTTGCTTTTCTTTCTTTCTTTTTTCTTTTTTTTTTTCTGTTTTAAGCCCTTCGCTGCATGGCAGAAAAATATCGAAAGGGAAGTGGTTTGCTTTGGAGCATTTAAAAGTGGCCTCCTGTGCAAAGGATTTGCAGGGCACATCGGGGCAAGATGGCTGAGCAGGGGGTTGGACTAGAAGACCTTGATGGTCCCTTCCAACTCTGTTATTCTATTGTCATTCTGTTGTTGTCTGTTGTCATTCTGCAATTCTTTTGTTATTTTATTCTGTTGTTATTTTGTTGCTATTCTGTTGTTCTGTTACTTTTCTGTTGTTATTCTGTTACCTTACCATTATTATTCTTATTCTATTGTTATTCTGTTGCTATGTTGTTATTCTGTTACTATTCTATTGTTATTCTGTTGTTATTCTGTTTGTTATTCTGTTATTATTTTGTTACTATTCTGTTGTTATTCTGTAATTATATTGCTATTGTTATTACTATGTACTATGTACTATGCTGTTATTCTGCTATTATTCTGTTGTTATTCTGTTGCTATTCTGTTATTCTGTTACTTTTCTGTTGTTATTCTGTTACTATTCCATTGTTATTCTGTTGCTATGCTGTTATTCTATGGCTATTGTTATTCTGCTGCTAAATTGTTATTCTGTTACTATTCTATTATTTGTTGTTATTCTGTTATTATTTTGTTACTATTCTGTTGTTATTCTGTTATTATATTGCTATTGTTATTCTGTTGCTATGCTGTTATTCTGCTACTATTCTGTTGTTATTCTGTTGCTATTCTGTTATTCTGCTACTTTTCTGTTGTTATTCTGTTGTTGTTATTCTGTTATTTGGTCTAATTGCCTCTTGAAAAAGCACCCTTGGGACAACCATGGCATGGATGACTAAGGATCTCCACAGACATTCCATCAGGGTCCATGTGGGCCAAGCAATGTCATCTCTTTTGCGATGCAAACTCTGTCCTTTTGTGCAACCCAGAATTTGTGTCACCTCACTGCAGCACCCATTTCATTGCTTTGGCATCCTTGGAGGTTAGGAATGAACTACATTTGATCCCCATTTCTCATCTCAGACTTTTAGCATCTAGGAACTAGTGATCTCCCTTAGAACAAAAAGGAAGGCAATAATTTCTTGTGTTTTCCACAAGTTGTCCATCCATCCATATCTATTCTATCTATGTATCATCTATATCTGTCCATCATCTATCTATCTATCTATCTATCTATCTATCTATCTATCTATCTATCTATCTATCTATCTATCTATTCTCTCTCTATCATCTATCTGTAGGAACTGGGCTTGGCTAGTCTAGTAAAGCGAAGGACCAGGAGAGACATGATAGCGGTCTTCCAATATTTGAGGGGCTCCCACAGGGAGGAGGAGGTCAAGCTAGAATACCTTATACCACCAGACTTGAAATTCTAGACCTAGAAAACCTAGAACTACGCCGCCTCCGGTTCGATCTAAATATAGTATATAAAATCATACATTGCAATGTCCTACCTGTCAATGAATACTTCAGCTTCAACCATAACAACACAAGAGCACACAATAGATACAAACTCAAGGTTAACTGCACCAAACTTGACTGCAGAAAATACGACTTCAGCAACATAATGGTCAATGTTTGGAATACTCTAACTGACTCTGTGGTTTCTTCCCCAAACCCCAAAAACTTTAACCTTAGTCTGTCTACTATTGACCTCACCCTTTTCCTAAGAGGTCTGTAGGGGGCGTGCATAAGCGCACCAATCGTGCCTACCGTCCTTGTCCTATTGTTTCTTCTTATTTTTCTTATAAGTATCTATCTCATGTATTCAAAACTATGTTTTATTCTTATACCTGTATCTTGTAAGCAATTGACAAATCAAATAAATACTAAAAAATCTGCCCGGGGTTTTAACAGTACCAAAATGGTGGGGTGGGACAAAGCAATCCAAGTTTACCCTTTTTATATGTGTGTAATGTGCACACTGCATGTTAAAAAAGGGACACTCAATTGCCCTTCCTTCCTCTGAGGCTATTCACCCCAGCCCCCACTGGACACCCCCTGTATCTGCATACAGTTTCAGGCCCTATGATTTTCCTCTCAAAGCTCATTTATCAGGAGGCGTCCAACAAGACTTATAAGGCTGGTTTATCTCAAGACACTTTTTGAAAAAAGCCTTTTGGAATGTCCCAGGAGCCGCAAAATGCATCACAACATTTAGAGGAGCAAAAATCTGGAACCTTCTCTTGAAATCTGATTTACACCTTAGTTCAGCAGCAGCTGCATTTTGGGTCAGTCTGCACCCAATCTGTTAAAGCAATAATAGCGCGTTTGAAATAGAATGAATTCTCGGCCGGAAAGATTGAAAAGCCAGTGAGAAAAAAAAAATGGAGCTGGAGGTTTTGAATGGAAATCTATTAAAACGGTTGTCTGTTTCTCAGAAAGGTTGCCCTTCAGCTCAGCAGAGTCCACCAGAGATCAGTTAGTCCTCAACGCAGGACTACAACTGAGCCCACCAGAGTCCACCAGAGATCAGTTAGTCCTCAACGCAGGACTACAACTGAGCCCAGTCTTTTTGTGACTAAATGAGACGGTTGTTAAGCGAGGTTTTGCCCCATTTTAAGACCTGTCTTGCCACCATTGTTAAGCGAATCACTGCAGTCAGTTGGTTAGTAGCAGCGTTGTTAAGTGAATCCAGCTTCCCCATGGATTTTGCCGGTCACAAAAGGGGATCATGTGACTTCAGGAAGCTGCAACCATCGTCAATATGAGTCAATTGCCAAGTTGGAATTTTGATCACGTGACTAAGAGGATGCTTCAAGGGTCGTAAGTGTGAAAACTGGTCATGTCCCTTTTTTCAGCGCCTTTGTAACTTTGAACCATCACTAAAAGAACAGTTGGAAGCCATTGATCAAAATCTGGTTGCTTGGCAACTGGTGCTTATGATGGTTGTGATCCCCTTTTGCAACCACAATGGGAAAACCAGATTCACGTCACAACCGTAAGACTAACTTAACTTCGGCAGTGATTCACTTAACAACGGTGGCAAGCAAGGGTTGTGAAATGGGGCAAAGCTCACTTAACCACCATCTCACTTAGCAACAACAATTGTGGGCTCAATGGTGCTCGTAATTTGAGATGTACTTGTATTCGATGCTATTTTTTTCCCTTTCTTTTACGTGCTAATGTTGCATTCTGTGAAAAATGAGACTGTGTTAGGGGAAGAAAAATACTCCCAGTAAGCTGGTTGCAAGTTAACCTTTGCCAGAAATGTGATCATCTCCCCCCCCAATTTTTATTTATTTTTTATTATATAAAATACAAAGAAGAAAAGAAAATAGGAAATTAAGGGACAGAAAGGGAACGGGGAGAAGGGAGTGTGAGATACAAGAGGAAAGAAAGAAAGGAAGGAAGAAAGAGGAAGGGAGGGAGGAAGGGAGGAAGAAAGGAAGGAAGGAAGGAAGGAAGCAGAGGAAGAAAGGAAGAAAGAAAGAGGGAGGAAGGAAAGAAAGAAATAGGGAGGAAGGAAGAAAGAAAGAGGGAAGAAGAAAGAAAGAAGGAGGGAGAGAGAAAGAAAGAGGGAGGGAGAAGAAAGAAAGAAAGAAAGAAAGAAAAGAAAGAAAGAAAGAAAGAAAGAAAGAAAGAAAGAAAGAAAGAAAGAAAGAAAGAGAAAGAAAGAAAGAGGGAGGAAGGAGAGAAAGAGGAAGAAAGAAAGAAAGAAAGAAAGAAAGAAAGAAAGAAAGAAAGAAAGAAAGAAAGAAAGAAAGAAAGAAAGAAAGAAAGAAAGAAAGAAAGAAAGAAAGAAGGAGGGAGGGAGAAGGAAAGAAAGAAAGAAAGAGGGAGGGAGGGAGGAAGGAAGGAAGAAAGAGGGAGAGAGGAAAAAGAAAGAAAGAAAGAAAGAAAGAAAGAAAGAAAGAAAGAAAGAAAGAAAGAAAGAAAGAAAGAAAGAAAGAGGAAGAAGAAAAAGAGGGAGGAGGAAGGAAAAGAAAGAAAGAGGGAGAGAGGAAGAAAGAAAGAAGGAAGGAGAAAGAAAGAAAGAAAGAAAGAGGGAGGAAGGAAGAAAGAAAGAGGGAGGAAGAAAGAAAGAAAGAAGGAGGGAGAGAGAAAGAAAGAAAGAGGGAGGAAGGAAGAAAGAAAGAAAGAGGGAGGGAGAAAGAAAGAAAACAAAGAAAAAGAGGAATTGATAAACACACTCCAACCTCAATGTTTTGCTTTTACACATTAATGTATCACTAGCCATTCCTATAGCCCCAAATCTTTCTAATCAACAAAACCAAGATCAAAGTTTCATTTTTTTCTCTTCTTCACAAGCACAAATTCTGGAAGTGACATCCAAATAAGCACACATTTTCCTCTTTAAATCAAGTAATCAAGTTAACCATTCCTGCTTTTTCTTCCTTGCTATGGAAATCACGTGTATTTCTATTTGCACCTCGTAATAATCTTTGTGAGGTGTCACCCATTTTTATCAACAAAATGTATTGTATGCTTTCAAATTCTTTGGCCTCACTGAAAAAGAAAAGAAACCCCTTTCTTTTCTTTTTTTCAGCCTCCTCTCTCCTTCAAAGTACCTACCTGTTTATTTTTTTAAAAAAAGATTTAATTTTTTTTAAAAAGACCATCTTTATTTGGGGTTTTACATACTTCCGAGGTCTGCAGGCTGTCGCCTTCTTCGCCTACCGCTTCAAATATCCCCAGGCTGATTACAATAACACCTTTTTCCTTTTAATTTTTTTTTTACCCTTCCCAATCAGAACTTCCTACAGCGGGAGAAATGATGAGGGAAACGCAATAACCGTTTTGTGCTTCATTTATCAATATACAACCAGCTCCCAATTTCGAGAGCCATGAAAAACAAAAAAACACCACCCAAAACCAAAACAGAGGTGTAGAAAATTATTACCCACCCCTCTTAGAAGAATGAAATATTTTAGGAAATATTGCAAAGGCAGAATATGACATTTTTGCTAAAAGAGAAACATGTTTCTAAAGACAGAAACTCAAGAGCTTCAGCTCCTTGCCCTTAGTAGATATTTGGTGGCCATTGAGAAGGACTGGGCCAGCCTATGTACAAAACAAGAGGCCTTCAGGGTGATGGGATTAAAACATGACCCTCCAGGACATAATAGGAATATTTAGCAGCAGGGCTCACTGTATTGCAAAATCACCTGGGAACATTGCATCACCTTCCAGGCTTCAACCAAACTTGATTCAGACAAATATGACCACACATAGCCCCATGGGAATCTGACAGCAACCAATAGAATACATGCCCTTGCCACAGGAACAGGAAGCTCGAGGACAAGGCCCAAGAGAGGGTATAAATAACCCTCACTCTCCACTCCATGCGGTCAGGACCTCAAACCCATGTGGTCCTGTCCATCAGTAAACCATCTTTCCAACCAGCCTCCATGTTTCCGGTGTCTTTCTCCCCGCTTGGAACTGAACCAGATGGATATTTCTTCCGACAGAGGTAAAAACGATCCAGTGTGGGATCTGGAACCTTTTAAATGTACAGAGAGGTTTGAAAGGGTAACTGGCATGCTCTAAAAACTGTCCACCTCCCTTCCCCAAATCTGTGGATCATCAACTGAGCAATGTTTGCTGCAGGAACCAATTAGATAATTCAATACAAGTTTCCAATCTGGGTTTTAACTTCTCATTTTCCCCTTGAAAGGTGGAAGAGGAAAAGGAACAGGAAAATGAAAGCATAATCAAACTTTTTAATAGAACTTCTAGTTACATTCTGTTTTAGATGTTTCCCTTATTTTCCCTCCCTCCTCCTCTCCTCTCTTCCTCCCTCCCTCCTTCCCTCCCTTTATCTTTTTTTTCTCCTTCCCTTCCTCCTCTTTTTCTCCCTCCCTCCTTCCCCTCTTCCTTCTTCCTTCCTTCCTTCTTTCTCTCCCCCTTCCTTCCTTCTTTCCCTCCTTCCCTCCCTCCTTCCTTTCTTCCTTCCTTCCCTCCTTCCTTCCTTCCTTCCCTCGTTCCCTCCCTCCTTCCTTCCTTCTTTCCCTCCCCTTCCTTCCTTCCTTCCTTCCTTCCTTCCCTCCCTCCTTCCTTCCTTCCTTCCCTCCTTCCTTCCTTCCTTCCCTCCCTCCCTCCCTCCCTCCCTCCCTCCCTCCCTCCCTCCCCTCCTTCCTTCCTTCCTTCCTTCCTTCCTTCCTTCCTTCCTTCCTTCCTTCCTTCCTTCCTTCCTTCCTTCCTTTCCTCTGTCCCTCCCTCTATCTCTCTCAGGTGACCCTGAGGACTACAGATAAACTCCAAGTGTCTTCAATGATTCTCTAAAAAGAATGCAAATGACCAGCCATCTGCAAGGAGTATAAAATCCTTCCATTCTCCACTATCCTGTCAGAACTGAAGAAGCTCCTTGGATGAGAAGTGAAACGTCTTCAAAGAAAAACCAGAAAGTCAAGTTGCCTCTTGGGGGAAAAAAAGCACCTTTGGGACAACCCTAACTTGGATGACTGAGGATCTCCACAGACATTTGGCCTCCATTATGGTTGTAAGTCAAGGACTATAGTCAAAACTTGACCTCATGACGCAATGTCATTGAAGAGCCCCCCCAATGAAGCCTTGATGTGATCCCTGCTGATATCTGTCCCAATGGATCATGAAGTGTCAATGTCAGTGTTACAACTAACTCCAACTCCAAACCAATAAACTCCGAGACAGGCATTTCCTCAAAGTTCCATTTTATTAGAGTTGTCATATTGGCACATCTGGGAAAACCTAAATCTGAGAGTTCCAGGTTTTCCCTTCCCAAAAGAGAAATCAAAGATCCATCCCCTCCACCCACCAGGCCATCACATGGCCCAATCAAATCTTTGTCCCAATTGGAGACATTCCTCCAGTTACCCCCCCTCCAGGTGCAGGGCAACCTGTCCTTGACTCTCTGAGAAAGGAATGTTGTTGTGTCTAATCTTCTACCTCTCTATGAAATCCCCCCCTTCCCAATTCCCAAGCGCTAAATGTGGCAGCCTCAAAGCTTCCAAGTAACAGCAAAGAGAGGTCTGGCAGTTTATAAGAAGCTAAGCAGTTAGCTTTATATATAAAATCCTGACATCACACCCCCCGCCCCCGGCCGCCGCCCGGGGGGGGGGGGGGGGGGGGGGTTTTTTTGGGGTTGGGGGGCTCTACGAAGTGATTTTTCCAAATGACCATCAGAGCATTTACAGTATTTCGTATATTATTATTACTAACACGCTCTGATGCTAAGGAGTTCGACTCCTCCTCCCCACCTGAAAAGAAATCTCTTCCAAATGCAAAACACAAGCGGAGGAGTTTCACTTTCATGTTTAGTTTCACAGCAGCAAGCAGCTTTAGTACAGAACAGTTGAGCTAAGCCACGCCCAGGCTCCTTGCTGTCTCTTTCTTGCTCACACAACAAATATTGTTTCAGTTTCCAAACAGCCCTCAACTCTCTCACACACTGATGGGACGCTAGCCAGATTAATACCAATGGATCCTGGTAGGCAGAGGCAGACTCCCCCCTCCCCCCTTTTTTCCTCCCCAAAAACTAAGGCCAACCACATAGTTTTATAGTGAAGCAGAAAGACAGGTAAGAAAGAGAGAGAGAAAGTCAGAGAGAAAGAGAGAAAGAAAGAGGGAATAAGAGAGAGATGAGAGAAACAGACAGGAGAGAAACAGAAAGAGGAGAGAAAGAAAGAAAAAGAAAGAAAGAAAGAAAGAAAAAAAGAAAGAAAGAAAGAAAGAAAGAAAGAAAGAAAGAAAGAAAGAAAGAAAGAAAGAAAGAAAGAAAGGGGAAGGAAGGAGACAAGAGAAAAAAGGAAGAAAAAGAGACTAAAAGAGAGGGGGAGAGAGGGAGGGGGAGAAGGAGGAGAGAGAGTGAGAAGGAGAGCGAGAGAGAAGGAGACAGAGTGAGAGAGAGAGAGAGAGAGAGAGTGAAGGAGGGGAGGAAAATGGTGAGCACTGAAGTTTGATTGGAGAGCTGCCTAACCAAGACTTATTTCCGAAGCTGCTATCCAGGAGCAGCTTAAGTGGGGAGACAATTACAGAGATAAGATGCTGTTTTACCAATTGAACATCTGTATGTCACGCTGGCTAAATGAAATCCATGTCGGCCTCTTAAGCGAAGACCAATCCAATTGGAAGCGTGTGGGCAGAAGACGGGCGATGAGATAAGCCCAGCCTCTCTGGGATGTGTTGTTCCCCTGGCCCATTTCTTCCATCTTTTATACACCAGCATTGCCTTCAGCCAACGAAAATCCACCCAAGAGAATGTCCCTCCCATTTCCCTCCCTCCCTCTCTCTCCTTCCCTATCTCTCCTTCCCTCCCTCTCTCTCGTTCTCATTCTCTCTTCTTTCTCTTTTCTTTCTTTCTTTCTTTCTTTCTTTCTTTCTTTCTTTCTTTCTTTCTTTCTTTCTTTCTTTCTTTCTTTCTTTCTTTCTTTCTTTCTTTTTCCCCTCCCTCCCCCTCTCCCCCTTCCTCCCTCTTTCTCCCTCCTCTCTCTTTCTCATTCTCTCTCTTCTCTCTCCCCCTCCCTTCTTCCCACCCTCTCCCTCTCTCTCTCTCCTTCCCTCCGTCTCTCTCTTTCTTATTCTCTCTTCTTTCTCCCTCCCTCCCTCCCTCCCTCCCTCCCTCCCTCTCTCTTTCTCATACTCTCTTCTCTCTCTTTTTCTCTGACCACCACTACATAGCCAAAGAAATCTGTTTTGCATGACAACACTTCAAAGAAAAGTATAAAATATATATATTTTTACAGATAAAAGTATAAAGAGTGAAGCCAACAAACACGGTCTTGACTTCTCCAGATCCCAAAAGGCAATGAGCTTTGAACCTTGAAGACATCCCACCCCAACCCCTGACCCCCCCCTCAAGATGCAAAGAAGAGAAAACTTCCAGGTAGTCCTTGACTTAAGCCACTACTCCTTTAGTGACCGCTCAAAGTTGAAAAAAGTGACCGTTTTTCACATGTACAACCGTTGGAGCGTCTCCATGGCCACGCGATCAAAATTCCAATGCTTGGCATAACTGGCCTGTACTTACAACGGCTGCGGTGTCCCACGGCCACGTGATCTTCTTTTACAACCTGAGCAAAGTCAATGGGGAAGCCAGATTCATTTTACAACCGTGTCACTAACTGAACAGCTACAGGGATTCCTCTAACAACCGTGGGAAGAAAGATCGTAAAACGGGGACAAAGCTCACCTCACAACCGCCTTGCTTAGCAATGGACATTTTGGGCTCAATTGTGACTGTAAGTCAAGGACTACCCATGTGTCACATCTCTCTCTCTCTTTCTCTCTAGCTCGGTGGTGGCTAACCTTTTGGGGCTCCTGTTCCAAAAATTGTGTCCGTGCTTGCATACTCACACTCGTGTGCCAGCACCCAGAAGGCAATGCGCACCGCCCCACGCCCCTACGCATGCGCGCACAATCCTCCCCACCCCCCTCAGCTGTGAGGTGCGCCCCCTTACCTGTACTGCATCTCACAGCTGATTTTCGGCTGGTTTGAGGCCTTTTTTGGCCTCCCTGAGGCTTGAGGAAGGCTTCTGCAGGCTTTGCAGGCCGAAAACTAGGCCCGTTTAGTCACTTCCTGTTTTTCCGAAAATACCGGAAGTGATGAAATGGGGCTAGTTTTTGGCCTACAAAGCCTGCAGAAGCCTTCTTCCTCAAGCCTTTGGGAGGCCGAAAAAAGGCCTCAAACGGGCCAAAAATCAGCTGTGAGGCGCGCACGTGCGCAGTGGGGTAAATTTGCCTGCAGCTCACGTGCTGGCGCAAATGGCTCCGTGTGCCACCTGTGGCACACGTGCCATAGGTTCTCCATCATGGCTCTACCTCAAACTTATCAATCTCTCTTGAATCCAAGAGCTTTCCAGATAGCCCTCTGAAGCACATTCGCCCACCCTGCGTGTCAAATTCTTGAAGCCTCTCTTTAATCTTTCATTCCCCGTTTAATTTTTAAAATTTGATTCATTACCATAAACATTAAACGATATTTCCAGCTTAAATATGAATGGGCGGCATCATTTGATTGAAACGAAGCATGCAGACTGCTAATGCATTGTATTGCTGCTGTTGAGTTTGACTATTATTTCCCATCCAGCTGCTGCTGTCACGCAGGAGGAAGCCTCTCAAATGACACAGCTGGACAAGGAGGAGATTTTATTTTATTTTATTTATTTTGTCAAGCGATTATAAGATAACTGGTATAAGTATAAACATAGTTATGAATACATGAAATGGGTACATCCAAGAAAAATAAAAGAAACAATAGGACAGGGACGGTAGGCACGTTGGTGCACTTATGCACACCCCCTACAGACCTCTTAGGAAAGGGGTGAGGTCAATAGTAGACAGTCTAAAGTTAAAGTTTTTGGGGTTTGGGGAAGAAACCACAGAGTCAGGTAGAGTATTCCAGACATTGACCACTCTGTTGCTGAAGTCATATTTCCTGCAATCAAGTTTGGTGTGGTTAACCATGAGTTTGTATCTATTGTGTGCTCTTGTATTGTTATGGTTGAAGCTGAAGTATAATGTGGTCTTTCTACCTAGAGATACTCCCAAAATCATGTGAAGTATTGGTACCATTTTATAAAACCTTAAAACTGGAATACCGCGTCCCGTTTTGGTCACCACGTTACAGAAAAGATGTTGAGACTTCGGAAAAGGTGCAGAGAAAAACACCTAAGATGATCAAAGGCTTGGAGACTCAACCATATGAAGAACGTTTGCAGGATTTGAGTTTAGCCGGTCTAGAGATAAGAAGGACTAGGGGCTTTTTATAAATTATAGCTGAAGTGAAATATGAGGATTGTGGTTAGGAGAATAATATCAGTTTTTAGGATGAATTGAATAGATTAATTTTTTCTTTTTAAAATTATAAATAATTTTTATGTAATTAAAGGGGAAACTTGCGGACCCGGACTTAAAAGGTTTATATGCAATGTGGTAGTTGTTAGAAGATTACTGTTATTAATTTTTTAGGTGATAATTAAAAGTTAAATAATTATTCGGATTTAAAGGGGGATTAATTACATGATATGTAAGCTATAGGGGTGGCACACTCAAATTGGCAACAGTTAGGGGGGATTTCTTTTTTGAAATGTTTGAATTGAGATTGAACTTTTGGACAAAATTGCAAACCTGACAGAGAAAAACAGAAAGTGTAATGAATAGGAAGATATGACAGTTATTTAAAGTTTAAGGAAATAGATTAAGTAATGAACTGAAAAGAAATATACAAAATAAGCTGGAGGAAAGTATTTGATAAAAATGATAGAAAATTTGTAAAGGAATGGTAAGATATGAAATTAAATGTGAAAGAGGAGTAAGCAATTAAAGTCATGTGTGTATGGAAGTGTGATAACCTGGAATCATGCTGTTCGCTGAAAAAAGATGTTTTTAATTGGTGGAAAATTGAATAAAATTTTATTTACAAAAAAAAAGAAGAAGGAGGATTAGGGGCAAGGGTGGGCTGCTATGGGTTCACACAGGTTCAAGCAATCATCTAACTAAGATTCTGCGGAGTTCTGCGAACTGGCAAATCCTACTCCTGGCTGGCCCCGCTCACCCAGCCCCTCCCCGCCCAGGAGACTCCGTGTGGGCCCATTTTGGTCCCAGTTAAGTTCAGGGCCCACATGAAGGCTAAGGGAGGGCAAAAAACGGGCCTCCTGGAGGTTCCGGAACATTAGAAATGGGCCCATTTCTGACCTCCGGTGCCAGGGGAGGCCATTTTCACCCTCCTGGAGGCTTGAGGAAATCCTCCGGAGCCAGCGGGGTGAAAAACGGGTCTCCTGGAGGTTCCGGAAGGCTCGAAATGGGCCGTTTTTGCCCTCCCAGAGGCTCAAAGAAAACCTCCCAAGCCCAGGGAGGGCTAAAATGTCCCCCCCCCAGTGGTGCAGGAGGCTGACTAGGCCACACCCACCATGGCCACTCCCACCGAATAATCAGGCTGAAATTTTTGAAGCCCACCCCTGACTACTGGGGACATGATAGCAGAGTTCCAATATCTCAGGGGCTGCCACAAAGAAGAGGTAGTCAAGCTATTCTCCAAAGCAGGACAAGAAGCAACGAATGGAAACTAATCAAGGAGAGAAGCAAGACTAGAGACGAGAATATTCATAGCTCAGGGTTCAAAGGCGGAGTCCTCGGTGTTTTTGGAGTTTGGGTGTTTATTTGCAGACGTTTCTTTACCCAACTAGGTAACATCAGCAACGCTAGAAGGGAGTGGGGTTTGTAGAGTGGAGGAGGAGGTGGAGGAGCAGAACTGTGGGGTCCTTGGTACTCTCTGAACGATGTTGTTTTCTTGCAGGCGTTTCATTACCCCATCAGAAAATATCATCAGTGCTAGAAAGGAGTGAGGTTTGCTCTCTGTTTATATACAATTGACTTGTCTTGTCAATGTTGGTGGGAATATTTTACTGGTTCCTTGATTGAGCTGTTGTTGGCTGTTTGATTGTTTGTCTGAGTTGGTCATTCCTTGATTGGGGTATTGTTTATTCTTTACTGTTAATTGTTGCTGGTCCTTACTCAGACAAGTTGGCCATCAACAGGCACATAGAGATAAACAACGTCTACACACCTTTCAAAAGAAACAGTCAAGATGCTAAAAATGAAACCAAAAGACCCAAATGCCTCCTCAATGACCATCAACACCCAGATAAGCAGAGATTAACACCAAGATTAATATTAGACCGACAACCAAACAATAAAAATACTTCAGTCAAAGACGTTTTTAATCATTCTATGCATCGCATTCTAGGATCTGTTCTAGACCCAAAAGGGTTAAACTAAGAAACAAAAATCTGAAATCACTGATCGTGTGTGAAGGTAAATTTACAACACAAGGGAACAACTTTCCAGTGAGCCATCTATATATAGACAGTTTAAAAGTACACATCGTAGTCCATTCCCTGCTGGAATTTGAATGCAGAGAGGACGTAAGCCTCCCTCTTGCATGGAATTTGCTGCAGTTTGGGGAACGGCCATTCCTTTTAGTCAATAATGACTTGACGGCAGCTAACCAATTCCTTTTATCAATCTAAGAAATAATTTGCTAAGAAGCAAAGACGGAAAGAGCTTTGAAATGATCATCAACCTTTGGCTAAGGGAAATTCATCCCTTCATGTTGAGATGGGCCTCTTGTTGTGGTTTGCCGGCAGCCGGTGCAGATGGCAGTGGAATCGGACAGTGGGGAAGAACGGGACCAGTCTGGGAGTCTGGAGAGGACTCGCATGAGGGTCCTGCATCCAATGCAGAGATGGGGCCAGGACCATGTGGGAGTGGGTGCTGCCTTCAGAGCCTTCGGAGTCTGGCAGCAGCGAGGCAGAGGAACAAGGGGAGCCTGTTCCCAGTGTGCGTGTGTGCAGAGCTGCTAGAAGGCGAGAACAGCTGAAACAAAGGGGTGACTCGGGAGTAAGGCTGGGAGGTGATTGCCCCTCCCATAAGGGATAAAAGTCAGGCCAATGATGAAGCCTTTGCAGGAAGCAAAGTCATTCTTTCGATTCAGATTCATTCTTGAAGCTTTTTCTACTTCTTGGATTTTTTCTAGTTCATTTGACACTTCCCGTATTGGCAGCACTTCACAGGAAAGAAAGGTAGGTGCTTATCTCGAGGGATTGTTTGCGATTCATTACCGGCTGGGAATGAAAACAATTCCTAGCGTTGCACTAAAATAAGACTTGTTTTACAATAAGCATGTGCGAAATTATGGTCTTGGTCAGAACACCTCTTTCTTTGGCAATAAATACAACAAAACTTAGTAGCACCATTGCAGGGCTTAGACAGGGAGGGTCACATCAGTGTATGAAACCCCTCTGAAGACAGGGGTCATTCACACCTGTCTTCAGCGGGTTCTCTAGGATCACCTGAAGTATTAGCACCATTTTACAAAGTATTAGCACCATTTTACTTGGTAAGACCACACTTGGAATACCTCATCCAATTTTGGTCACCACAATATAATCATCATCGTCAACTTCATTTAATGACCCAATAATCCCTTGTGGGGTGGAGTCTGGGCAACTGAATGGAGCTAGCAGAGTTTTTTTAATGGCCAGATGCCCTTCCTGTCGCCAATGCGGAGTTTTGTTCCGCAGATATATTCTCATTGTGCCCAAAGAGAGAAAAATATCTCCCTCTGCCTAGAATCAAACTCACAGCCTCCTGATTCTGAGGCGAGAGCCCCACTTCTAGGCCACTACATGACTCCAGTCACCATACAATATCATATGAAGTGTATATTGGACGTGGTGACCCTTCGAAAGCGGCATGCAACAAAATTTCATTTTAATGTATGCCAATTTGTGTATGCTTCAAAGTGACAATAAAGTTAGTTATTCTATTCAGTGGTGGGATTCAAATAAATTTAACCGGTATTTCTTTTTCCATCTCCCGATGATCAGCTGTTCTGACGATCAGCTGTGACGGGATTCCTTCGCTGTCTTACTGCTTCACCCAGGAGCCCCAAAGGAGCATGGGGGTGCTGCAAAAAAAGAAGAAGCCACACCCACCCTGTTACATGACCACGCCCACCTAGTCACTCCCACCTAGCCATGCCTACAGAACCAGTAGTAGAAATATTTGCATCCCATCCCTGATTGGAAAGGAATGGAACAGAACAGAATAATAACTTTATTGTCACTTGAATG